>NW_018404269.1:583670-603005 GCF_002113885.1 Mizuhopecten yessoensis | reverse complement strand
TTTTTCGTATTTCCTATCAAACTATCAAGAATGTATACTTCCCCACTATCTACCTCCTGTACTGACACTACCCAATGGTCCACCTTTACAACCGTCACCTTCACTACCATCACCTTCACTACCATCACCTTTACTACCATCACCTTCACTACCATCACCTTCACTACCATCACCTTTACTACCATCACCTTCACTACCATCACCTTCACTACCATCACCTTTACTACCATCACCTTCACTACCATCACCTTCACTACCATCACCTTTACTACCATCACCTTCACTACCATCACCTTCACTACCATCACCTTTACTACCATCACCTTCACTACCATCACCTTCACTACCATCACCTTTACTACCATCACCTTCACTACCATCACCTTCACTACCATCACCTTTACTACCATCACCTTCACTACCATCACCTTCACTACCATCACCTTTACTACCATCACCTTCACTACCATCACCTTCACTACCATCACCTTTACTACCATCACCTTCACTACCATCACCTTCACTACCATCACCTTTACTACCATCACCTTCACTACCATCACCTTCACTACCATCACCTTTACTACCATCACCTTCACTACCATCACCTTCACTACCATCACCTTTACTACCATCACCTTCACTACCATCACCTTCACTACCATCACCTTTACTACCATCACCTTCACTACCATCACCTTCACTACCATCACCTTTACTACCATCACCTTCACTACCATCACCTTCACTACCATCACCTTTACTACCATCACCTTCACTACCATCACCTTCACTACCATCACCTTTACTACCATCACCTTCACTACCATCACCTTCACTACCATCACCTTTACTACCATCACCTTCACTACCATCACCTTCACTACCATCACCTTTACTACCATCACCTTCACTACCATCACCTTCACTACCATCACCTTTACTACCATCACCTTCACTACCATCACCTTCACTACCATCACCTTTACTACCATCACCTTCACTACCATCACCTTCACTACCATCACCTTTACTACCATCACCTTCACTACCATCACCTTCACTACCATCACCTTTACTACCATCACCTTCACTACCATCACCTTCACTACCATCACCTTTACTACCATCACCTTCACTACCATCACCTTCACTACCATCACCTTTACTACCATCACCTTCACTACCATCACCTTCACTACCATCACCTTTACTACCATCACCTTCACTACCATCACCTTCACTACCATCACCTTTACTACCATCACCTTCACTACCATCACCTTCACTACCATCACCTTTACTACCATCACCTTCACTACCATCACCTTCACTACCATCACCTTTACTACCATCACCTTCACTACCATCACCTTCACTACCATCACCTTTACTACCATCACCTTCACTACCATCACCTTCACTACCATCACCTTTACTACCATCACCTTCACTACCATCACCTTCACTACCATCACCTTTACTACCATCACCTTCACTACCATCACCTTCACTACCATCACCTTTACTACCATCACCTTCACTACCATCACCTTCACTACCATCACCTTTACTACCATCACCTTCACTACCATCACCTTCACTACCATCACCTTTACTACCATCACCTTCACTACCATCACCTTCACTACCATCACCTTTACTACCATCACCTTCACTACCATCACCTTCACTACCATCACCTTTACTACCATCACCTTCACTACCATCACCTTCACTACCATCACCTTTACTACCATCACCTTCACTACCGTCACCTTTACTACCGTCACCTTCACTACCGTCACCTTCACTACCATCACCTTTACTACCGTCACCTTCACTACCATCACCTTCACTACCATCACCTTTACTACCATCACCTTCACTACCATCACCTTCACTACCATCACCTTTACTACCATCACCTTCACTACCGTCACCTTTACTACCGTCACCTTCACTACCGTCACCTTCACTACCATCACCTTTACTACCATCACCTTCACTACCATCACCTTCCTTACCATCACGTTCACTACCTTCAACTGAACACCTTAGGGACAAGTTGTGGTGCTCTATCGCAAATATTAGTGATATTGGTATACTGCTGAGTGCGTACATACACTCTCTGACAGATCACGAATCAATTCATATTTTAATTGGGGGACAAATGCCTCACGAATTAAATGTATTAGACATGAATTAATTTAGATTGAAATCAGTAGCAGCTGTCGAAAAGATGCACAAATTATACTACCGGTACTCAGTGTAGATATAATCTCACATCCTGATAAAGATTAATATAAATCTAATAAAAAAATGAAAAAATATGAATGTCTAATATGATATGTATGTATTACCTCATCATATATATGTAAATCTGACAGATCACTTACACATCTATTATGAAACCATCTGTCACAGCCAGCATCACAAGAAACCATATCATCAAATACATTTGAGATGTGACACCCATCTGCTTCGCAATCAATAAAAATATCAAATGATAAAGAAGTTTTCTTTTGCCTATGCCTACTCATTTTTTTCCTAGGAAACTTAGTAAAGATTCCATTGGAAAAACATTCTACAAGATGTTGTCTCATGCAAGTGGTGTCAAACTCTAACTCTTCACTCCCGTTAAACCCATTGAAACAACATTCTACCAAGTTAGCAATAGCAAAAACCCCACAGTCAACCCCGTTTTTCTGTTGTTGCACATTTGGTAATACTGTTTTTTAAAACTTTTCTATTTTCCCCATATGATGATGGTGGTGGAGGTTTTTACATATTATGCATATTTAGCACGAGTCTTGACGAAGTTATGTCCCCTTAGTACGGGTACGGGAGGAAACAAAACACCCGCGATCACAACAAAGTCAGAATTTCATGTGAAATATGTTGTTTATTTCAACTAAACTTACATAATTATCAACAGTAAGGTATTTTCTTCTATATATCTGAAAATAACATGTTATTTTTCCCTAAATTTCTACTTATATGTGAAAAACCGTGATTTTCACGGTTGACTGCGGTGTACAAGTTTTACCCCCTTGAAAACACATTATCGTCGATTTCTAAATTATTAGATAATAAATAAACATTTTTGTAATTGTCACATTTAGAAAATAATGTTTGAAATTATCCTATATTTTTATAAAAATTATAAACCATCGCGTTAATGAGATATTAAAATATCTTTATATTCCCGGTACGGGTTTCAGTCCGGGAACGGGGTACAAGATTTACCTACCACCATAGGAATTCATATGTGAAAAAATCACCCGCTGCTTTCAATTTATTGCTCGATACCGCCTAGTTCGAAACAAATTATTAATGTTTTTTTATCGGAAGAAATTGATAAGGTGGAGGTAACTGTTATTTATCAAGAAACCAAGATTTTTTTCTGTTATAGACTATATGACGATTAAATCCCTGTAATAGCACTGGAATATGTCATAGTAAAACTGAAGGCTTAGTGTGCACCACCTTGTGAATGAGACGAGAACACTAGTAAGCTCTCGGTTGCGTAACGGAAAACCTGACTAGCTTTGAAGTCGGGTGTCGCACCTCTGTAATCGTCAAAGGACAGGAATCAGCCTAGCGATTGGTCATGCTTTTTTGCCTGAGACCAATCAAATAGCAAGCCACGTGCCTTCAATTTTGCTATGACTTATTCCAGGGGTGCATAGAGCGAAAGTGAGCGTAATCCCTGGAGTATCGAGGATACAGCACTATGGCATAGTCATTTACTGGTCTCCTTACTTTTTACTAGACAGAAGGGTGTTGCTCTTGACAACCAATAATCAGATTCCAGTGCGGTTACATCTAGAGTCCTATAGGGCACAGTGCTCGAACAACTGTTATATCTACTATTCATCAACGACCTCCCAGCAGTAGTCAACCACGTGCACCAGTCCATTTCCGGCTTGAACCAAGTTGTATTCCAATTACAGGACTTCGATCAACTACAGCGCTGGGGAGAACAAATGGTTGGTCCAAGATTCTCCGAATCACCGCCAGAAGATCTACCCTACAGTCCAACTTCAACATCAATGGACAAGTACCTATAGGTAACACACTGTGAACTGGAGTGATCATATTCAGCGTCAGTGTATACTGTAGCAACGTTCCCGGATACACAGAACCACACTGTATCGTCGATCCAAATCTAGGAAATCTCGTACATGATATGACTGAGTACATAAATGAAATAGCCAGTAAGGTTAACAAAATCGCAAAAAATCAAAATGGAGGAAAGCAATCACAGAATTACAGAAAAAAGTCAGCGAATCCAGTGAAAACGAAATGGAAGAGCACACATTTGTTGAGATAAAGAACAACGAATACTCTTGTATTTCGTCGCCAAGATTGAAATTTTTAGACATAACACATTTCCTATTCCTCGGTACTTCATACTCAAAATTTCTGAAAGCCCATGGAGTGAAAGAGACGAAGGGATCTTCCCCTACGAATGGCGGTTGATAAACTCGGTTTTCCATACCTTCCCCCGCACGAAGCATTTGTCAGTAGTCTTAAAAATGTAAATATCGGCCAATCGGAATACGAGTTTTGTCAGAAAATTTGGAGAGAGAAAAACATGACAGCATTCAAGGATTTCTTGATTTGGTACAACGACTTAGATGTCTTTCCATTTGTCACAGCAGTTGAAAGGGTGCAGACGTACTATATTGATAAAGGAATTGACGTTCAAAAAACAGCCATATCATTACCTGGCATATCCCGAAAAAGGATTTTCAAATCTGCCTCGGAATCTGGTGCAAAATTCCCACTCTTTGACAGACATAACATGGACCTCTATCAAACCTTCACAACCAATGTTATCGGTGGAGCTAGCATCATTTTCACGAGATATCACAAAGTCAACGAAACACACATACTGTTGCATTGGCAACAGACCACAAACTGCCTATTGGACCATTCATCAGATAAAAGCAGGGATAGATATATGGCGGCCTACCACTGGATGGGATGGTTACTGCGTATTGCAGTACGCCAAGCTTCGCATGCTAGAATTCTATTTTGTTTTCATGGACGTATACTTAGAAAGAGGGAATTTTAAATACTTTGAAATGGACACAGATTCAGTATACATGGCCATTTCCGGCTATTGTTTCAACGATGTCATCAAACCATCTATGAAAGCAGCGTACGTCCATGGTCTCCAAGGTTTTTGCATGGACACGGAGATAAAAGCCGATGAAAAATGTCAATGGTTTCCGCGAACATGCTGCTCCAACCATGCTAAACATGACAAACGAACACCGGGTCTATTTAAGACGGAATACGAAGGCGACGAGATGATCGGTCTCTGCTCGAATACATATTCCGTTGAAAAATCGTCGACTGTCGAAACTTCCGGTACAACAGAAGCAACTTACCGTTTACTGTGAAAAGCAAAGAAACTGAAACCCAAACATCTAAAAGTTCGAGTGAAAACTGTGCGAGAACAGAAGTTTAGCGCCAAGGGTGTAAACAAACGATCAGTCAGAAATCCAACGTCAACGTTCCGCAGAGTTCTGCAAATGAAAAGCTCCACCCTCGGCAACAAATCGTGGTTTCAGAGTCATACACAATACAATTTTTACTTACGTCCAAGAACGACGTAGTTTAAATTACCTTTATTTCAAGCGCTATGTCTTGTCCGATGGAATACACGCAATGATCCTTGATATTGTCCCTTACCAAACAAAGCTTATATTACATAATGAACATGCTGAGTACTTTATCAAACTGTTATTGACAGTTCGAACCTTTTTGCGGCTTTTTCATGCACTAGAGCGTTTCNCTTTTTCGTGCACTTGAACGTTTAATACATATATCTTTTTATGTAACACTTTTTGCATTGTGTATTTCCTGTTTAAATGCTTTGATAATTAAACATGTTTCGAACTACGTATGTAGTTGAGCATTATGTCGTTTTTCAAAAGCAAATAAATACACTGCTCAATCTTAATAAATGAATACAATTTTCCCATCAGGATTCAATGTGAATTTTCTTATAAAAATTAAAAGATTTAACAATAACAAACATATCTCCATGATATTATAATATTAATAATAATAACGAGTTTTCTTAAGACTACGGTTTGTTTGTTCGTTTTTGTTTTGTTTTATGTGAACGGCAGTGTAAATATAAGCTTGTGTTCAGCACTTGCTTGTCATTTCACGATGCATCCATTCCCCGAATGAACGTCCATGTCGGTAAGTGGAGCCACTTGCAATGGCAAAAGTACCTGGTATTTCGTTTACTACGCCATATAGACGGGATGTTGACGAATCCCCAAGAAAGAGTGCTGTACTGTTACGGTATATATAAACCACTATTTGACGAAATGGAGGAAAAGATGACTTTCGTCACCTTTCATCACGGATTACCCACCGAAGCGGATTTTGAAAACTTCATCACTGGACATGAAAGGCATGCATCTTCGACTTTTGAGCGTCATTTATTTGAATCAAACCCTGTATTGTAGAGGAAAACTTTCTCGAACTATCACCTGGAATACACATGTATTGGTATTGATGAATAACAACGCGACGTTTCTCAGATTCAATGTCTGGCTCGCCAAGCCTTCTGGGTAAGAGTCAGTTAATGATGCAGGCGTACAGAGACGCGACGTCGCGCACGTGCGGCTATCTGGTTTTGGATTTATCGCCATCCAGAGAAGAACTTTATCGCGTGAGGACCGACGTATTTCCCGGAGAAAACACAGTCATTTACGAGAGTATAAAAGGTGTACGTTTCAGACTTCATATCATTTATCCGTAGCATGCGGACGTGACTAGACGTCACGATGAATAAGATGATATTGTTACCGTATGACAGATACCAACGATTGTTGTCGAGAGGAGACCCTTACATCAAACCGAGCAGGACGCACATTAGCCATTACAGCTGACACTAATTATAGCTGAGGTACATACAGAGGAAACAACCGGTAACTTAGAGGATATCTTAACATCGGTACCCAAAACATTAAAATCTAAAGCAGAAGCTTTATTGGAGCATCTGAAGAAACACACAGAGTTACACTGGAACAACACAACGAAGGGGAGAGTATTGTCCAGGACAGTAGGATACCTCGTTTTGATAAAGTGGATTTGATAAAAGTCCATCTGAAAGATTACAAAGGTCTCCATCCTGTAGGCGACACTTAATTTACCAAACTTCTTTTAGATAGCAACTTTCCGCTCACTCTGCTTGTGCATTAAAAGCGTGGTCAGTCGGGGTCTGGCCAATCGCACCCACTTGGGAAGAAAATTCGACTACCTCCCCCTCCGGGGATTATAGTCAAGCGAAAAAGAGTTAGCAAGTGACTAAAGTACTAATCATGGCGAGATACGAAGATTACTTGGCAAGCATCTACTACGATCCGCAATACCAAGCAGCTTATGCGGGTGTTGACAACCTGTACAGGGCCGTGAGAAAATACACAATTAATTAGATTCGAGCTCGTCAGAGCAAAGATAACAAACTGGTTGTTAAAACAGGAGAATGATGCCGTCCACAAAGAAAAGAAAAAAACTAGGTTCAAACGCAGAAGGTTGGTGCGCCTTTTGTCGATTACCAGTGGGACTCTAAAGAGAACGACGGATTCAGGTATTTTTCTGTTTGCTGTCGATATCCTATCAAAGTTCGTGTGGAGCGTAGCCCTGCATACCAAGACCGGTAAGGAAATGGTCGAGGCATTCTGATGGATATTTCACCAAGGTAGGGAACCCACGCGCTTCAAGAGTGACAAGGGAAGCGAAATTGCAAATAAAGACGTCAAGAAATATTTCAAAGAAGAAAAGACGGGGTCTTTCATGACGCAGAATCTCGCCAAAGCCTCGTACGCCGAGAGGTCAATCAAGACCATAAAATCACACAGAAACGCATCGATGGGTGGACGTTCTTTCCAAGGTCACCAAAAGTTACAACGAAACGTGTCATCGCAGCATAAAGAGAACGCCTGCCAGTGTGACTTGGGCCGATTCCGTCAAACTCTGAAAGTTACAGTGCGAGTCTATCGTCATGGAAGGCTACCTGCGAGAGAGTTTACCTCAATACAAGCTTAAGGATTACTCGGGTGACGTCATCGAGGCCCTGTTTATCAGAATCAACTCATCAGAGCATACGAACAAGGCGTTTATTTGGTGGAGAGGGTCATCAGAACTCGTAAACCAGCCGGACGAACACAATACCTGGTGAAATGGAAGGGATGGGCGCCTAAATACGATTCCTGGATATCGGAAGAAGATTATACAAAGATTCGGACATTATAAAACCGATGAACGTATCCAGGTCCGTTCATAGGCGATCGAGATGAGCGTGCACATGATACTCAAGTCTTTGGACAGTCCACAGATTAATTCGGACAACTAACCTCACGATTTTATGATTTACTTGTCGAGACTTTTATCTCTCTTATGATTTTGGTCAGTGTCTCTTGTAAAGTTTTCTCTAAAACTTCAAAAATCTTCAGTTGAGAACACTCCCGTTTGAATTATGATCGGGTCCCCTCACGTGTCTGATCTGGAAATATGGAGAAGATTTTACAAGAACATGTTGGAGGAGAAATTCGATCCACATCGTTACAAGGGGAATCAAAAAGGAGGGTGTGGCGCTTCGAGCAAGTATACAAAATCGTACATCATACCGGTGACACAGCATGCAACTATAGAACCGAAAACACATGTAACCCCAGTTCAAGCGATGGAGGAGAGGGTCAGAGCATAAGTCAATGATGTCATCGAGGACAACAGACTCCACTTTCCAATAAAAGGAGAGAAACGTTCGAAATCCGTCAGTATCAGGAAAACTGTCAAAAAAGTCAAATGTGTGTGAATATTACGTCTTATTAATTTATCTACGGTACGTTTTCGATTATGTCATGAATTCTTTGAAGTTTGTACGATTTCATTTGTAAAAAACAAACACCCGTCATTTTTACAAGATGAGTCAACTGGAACGGACGCATGTGACATTACTACGACTTCTTTAGGATACAAATGAATAAACGAAAAATGTTGTTACATGTGATCACAACTGAACGACTGAAAGCAGTGCTGGAAGTGATATTGAACGTGTATAAAGGAACTTTAATTGCCCGTTAGGAGCGATTTTTACAACAGAAAACTCTACAAGACGGGCATTCATTCGCTGGGTAGCCGACGAGTGAGCATGAAACGTACAAAATACAATTTGTTGCAGAGACGTAATATGCTTCTTTGGCTGATCAAACCAGTGTTATCCGTATTGAACGACGATCCCGGGACAGACGAGTAAATATTAAAATAAAAGAGCAAACTACCATAGAAAGGTCTCATTTCAGGACATAAATGCATTCATCTTTTGTGTACATCTCCTTATTCATACGTTGATGTCGTGTGACATTTTAATCGACACCTATGAAATACAAATGACAATATGAAGTAAATCTAAAATATTTATTAAAAACGACGAAGACAAGTTAACTAGTAAAGTACATTGGTAAAAACAGACATCGATTCTGACGAATTCTAAAATATTTTCCACGGATTACACACACTCGTATCGATATGGATACGACCGTCTAAATACACGGATGTGTTCTAGGATGTAATGAAAGTGTCTACATTTCAACAGGTCAGGTCGTCTATCGCCTCGACAGGAAGACGAAAAACTCCAGTCTTCACATATGTGACATTGACAAGATTCCTCTGTTTCGTACAACGGGGATGCACCACACTCCGGACACGTCTTCTTTCGAAGTATCACGTCTTTTGCATCAGCATATTCACCTGGAGCGACGCACGAGAACACCGAATTTACTTGCTTTTAGAGCCAGTATTAGTTTCTCACATCTGTCTTTGTGCAAGATTGGAGGAATAGTCTGGTGCCATTTCTGAATAATATCCTTACGAAGTAAAATCTTGGCCTTGATGCCAGAGTGAACTTTGTAGAACAAATATGCCTTTCTCCCTTTGTCGTAGTCGCCCACGGAAGTGTAATATTCTCCGTTTACTTGTTTTATCATACGAGCAAAACAGTGACGAGCGTCTTTCCTGGCTATGTGAGGTACTTCTTGAAACATGTGTACCTTCATCCCTCTGTTCATCATAGCATTATGTGAAAGTTACAAGTGATTCTTGTTGCAAATCCTTTAGTCTCAAATAGAATTGGGTTTTTTTCCGTGACGTCAGATGGTTGAGGGGCTGAGGAATCATTCCTCGTGCGGAAGGGTGCGGTGTGCTCGTAATACACTACTCAAAACTACGGCTACTCTAAAACTACAAAAACACAACTCTGCATGGCGATTATCAAGCACGGACTTCGCGTTACATATGACCCCGGTATTGATAGGTGCTAATATTAGCAGTAACACGACTATTGGTCAAAGTGAAAAGGTGATGCTTTGCACGTGGACATTATTGATTAATTGTAGTAATTCCTAGCTGAAGTTATATAAATTCTCCACTGCATTGACATCGTTCTAAATTTAGCGCTTCCCAAACACAAATCAATACTACTATTGTACGTATTCTACGGGTCACTATACAGTATGGCAATTCAATTATTCAGACGAAATCGATTTTGATCCATATGCAGACAAGGCAAATGCTTTCGGTTTGACTGAATGTGATCATCAGGCATTTTATCGCTATCTCTCTTTTTCTCTTCCTCTACCTGTCGTACTTACTGGCTCTTTCCGTCTTTTCTTCCTCCTTTCTATTTCCATATACACTAAAAATATTACTTATATATATGTATAGCGTTGACTGCCTCATCGAGTAATTGTTCATATTGGATAAGTTGTGAAAACTTGTGTCCAATTCTTTTGTAATATTTGCAATAAAATATGTTTATTGAATATTTCATTTCAATGGCGCAATTATTAGCTCTAGGATTAATTCGGCAAGATGCGTGAAGTTAAGAGTAAACCTATACATGCATGTCCATTTGGACAGACTTGTAAATCTATGTATACCTCTAAATTGAACTAGGACATATCAAGTAAAAAGAAACCAGATAGCTTGTCTTGGTGTCATTTAACTTCCATTGTATAGTTTTCCTTTTGTTTTACGGTCAAGGAAAAAATAAGTCGAATACATGAAGGGCATTATTAAGCAAACTAATCAAGGATAAAGTTGGTTTTTTTTTGCAGTGGTACGGGGACCCTTAAAATGTTCCATGTGGAGAAAACATATTGTCAAAAAAACCATTTTTTTCTTCTTCCAACACTTGGGACAAAAAGAAAGGCGCCGGTACACCATACCATCTGTGTCGGTTATAAATGCCCCTTTGTTATGACACTTAGAGGTAGTTATTTCACCTGTTATGCACAGGTAGGTATCGTAAAATGCCCTTTGGCTATAGTATTAAGTGGTAGGAACTACATGTAATTAACATATTTTTAATATATAGGTAAGATATTTAGGTGTGTTAACTGTGTATTACTATCTCTCAGCTAAACGTTACAGTGTACTTGATGCAGGTAAGGAATTAGATTCACATATATATATATATTGGTTGCTGTCATTACATACATTGTTTTTCAGATAATATATAAATATGTAAAGGGGCGTGTCAAAAATGGGTACACGTAATGAACAGGTTATCGTAAAGGTCGTGCCATTGTGACGTCAAACATCACATGACCTCGTACCGAATTCAAAATATGCATTCTCTATTATACAAGTATGCACTTTTGTGCTGGTAAATATGATGTGAGATGAACCTGAAAAGAGGTCAATATCACTTTTTCAGGTTCATATCACATCATATTTACCAGCACAAAAACCCATAACTGTTTTATTATATGCTTCAACAATAAAATATAAAACAAAACAAAACTCAAGGTTCTGTTTTTTGTACGCGAGCCTCCGTGTACAATTTAGCCAGGTTTGAATTCAACAGTTTACGCATGCGTGTAGTGGAATGGCGCCCTGAAAATTCGAAGAGAAGTATTACAGTGTTTTGGTCCATTATCGTAAATAAGGGAGTCGATCAGGTATTTCATTTACAACAGTGAATCCAAGAACAATTTGGATCACAAAATTTCAACTATAAGTGCCTGTCTAAGGAACACTGCCCATTTTATACCCGACACTGTTACCGCCACTGTCGGATAATCACTTCCGGTTTGATCAAAACGTAAACATTGTACATGTATAAACGTTATTATACCAGTGAGAGCCAAGGGGGAACTGAATTTCAACATTTTCATGTGTGTCATCATGATTATTACCATTCAACTCATTCCTTCATATTACCATTCAATTTGTGTCAGTAATGAAATAGGAATCTTGAATTCGAACCAGGTTAACTTGCTTGGACGGCAAAGTGGATTACAACTATTTGGTTCTAGCCTCCATGCTAGGCCCAGTGTTAGAAGAAGGGAACTTAAGAATAAGTTAGCATCAGTCGTTGCCCTATACTTCTTAATACTACATGTGGAGATGTGCAGACACACCCAGGTCCAGCCAGGCACCCTTGCGGCATATGTGCTACACATGTAGGGTGGAACGCAAAGGCCATACAATGTGACGGATGCAATATCTGGTACCACAGCAAATATGCAAACATCGGTCCCCGTACCTACAGCCTTTTAAGCAGACCTAGTATTAGCCTTAGATGGATTTGTACTAGCTGCGGAATCTCAAACACATCAACACATCATAGCGCTGAACTAATTGACTACTCCTCTGATACTGTTTACTAATTGTTATCCAACATCAGCATACAGGACAAAGAATTTGCATTTGTATGTAAGGGAATTGCCTCCTCATCATCGACACCCACCAATTCGAATCACCCGAGACCGAACTTGAATATTCCACCAATTCTTAATGGCAGTACTATGTCATCGCACGGCAATAGAGTAATCTCTGAACCAGAATCATTACTGGCACCTGATGGTATACCATCACTATCACATCACAGCAGAAGCGACCCTAATAACAACAATACATCACAACACCAGGCATTGAACAACCTGACCTGCCTCGTTATTAACTGTCAACGTTTAAGGAATAAAAAGACATACGTATATAACATCATATCATACATGGAACCAGACGTCATCATAGGTGATGAAACGTATTTAGATTCAACTAATATAGATGCAGAAATTCTACCTTATGGAATACCACCCGAACATCAGTACAAAGTGAATAGGAAAGATAGGAAAACTCTCAATGAAAAAGGTGGAGTGAGAGTTATCATCATGGTAAAGCCAACTAATGATTGTGAAGAGTGTCCAGATCTTGATACTGCATGTGAAGTGGGTCAAGTTAACAACGTATAGTAAAGATGCGGTTTTAATTGGGACTTACTATCGAGAACCAAAATCACCATTCGAGGCATTACAACAACTCAAGTTATCTATGTCGAAAATATTTGAATCACCGAAGTATAAGAACTGCAATATATTTCTAGGAGGATATTTCAACCTAGGTGACATCAACTGGATCACGGGTGGTAGCACACATGGAGCTAGAGATAAGTCACACTGCAATAAACTAGTATCGATACTGAACTGCTATGGGCTGGATCAAGTCAACACATTACCAACACGTCAAGATAGGACCCTGAACTTGTTTATAACATCACATCCAAGGCTGGAAGAGAAGGTTTATACCTGTCCACCGATCGGAATGAGTGATCACGACATACTTGCCATCCGAACATCACTCAAACCAATAAAGTCTACCAAGATCACTCGAACAGTCTACAACTATAAAATAAAAAGGCCAACTGGGAGAAAGCAAAAACCAACATGTCAGACCTATGTAAACATTCATGGCAGAAGACAGAGCTAAATCATCAGTAGAAGAATATTGGAACTACTTTAAGGATGCAGTTTTCAAAGTGATGGACACGTGGATTCCCAAAAATACAGTAAAGAAAAACGCCGATGTACCATGGATGACAAGGGAGATAAAGGGAATGATACACAAGAAACAGCGGATGTACAAACAAGCTTTTAAACATGAAAAAACTAGACAGCAGTCAAGAGCATTTAAGGTCTACAGAAAATCAGTACGAAATAAGATTCATTCATCATACCATAACTATCTGAACACACTACTGGACCCGGAAGAAGACACAACATCTAAAAACTTCTGAAAGTACATCAAAGCCCGGAAACAAGATACTATGGGAATTGGAACGTTGAAAGGGAACGGGAAGATCGCAGAAACACCTTTGGAAAAAGCGAACATATTAAACGAGCAGTTTACGTCAGTATTTACCGAGGAGGATACCAACAACATTCCGGAAAAGGGACCCTCACCATACACCCCCATGAACAACATCATCATCTCAGACTCATGAGTTATAAAGAGCATTCAGCGAATGAACGAGAAGAAAGCGAGTGGACCAGATAAGATACCTATCACATTTCTTGCAACACAGCCGACATCATCACACGAGTACGTACTATCATTCATATTTCAGCAATAGCTAGACCGAGGAGAGATACCAACAGACTGGAAGAATGCGAACATCGTACAAATATATAAGAAAGGAGACAGAACAGCACCAGCGAATTATAGGCCAGTATCAAGAAACTTCAATACTATGGGATACAGGGAACAACGAAGAGATGGATTAAGAACTTCTTGAAAGACCGTCAACAACAAGTAGTAGTCGACAATGCAACATCTAGCACGACACCAGTTACACCCGGGGTCCCTCAGGGGACTGTGCTTGGGCCGACACTATTCCTAATCTTCATTAACGACATTGCAGACAACATCACTTTTTCAATCAGATTATTCGCAGCGACTGTGTCATCTACACACCCGTACTTTACCAACAAGATTATGAACAACTGCAGAAGGACCTGAACACACTAGTAGACTGGAGCAACACCTGGCAAATGGAGTTTAACGTTAGGAAATGCGCCATTATGCAGTTTGGAACTTCAACAAGAAAGAGAGCCTTCAATTACACCATGAAAGGGGAGCCACTTGAGATAGTAGATCACCATCCATATCTAGGCGTTGAACTCGGTGACAACTTGAAGTACAACCTACACATTGATAACATCTGCAAGAAAGCCTCCAGTGTATTGGGATTCCTAAAGCGTAACCTTCGACATTGTCCACCAAAGTTCAAGGAGAGAGCATATCAGAGCTTAGTAAGACCAAAGCTAGAGTACGCAACACCAATATGGAATCCACAACAGAAAACACAACAAAAACAGATAGAACAAGTGCAACGCAAAGCAGCAAGATTCTTTAAAAACAAACCTTACAACCCAGAAAAATCTGACAGCGTAACATCTATTTTACAGGAACTGAAATGAAACACCTTAGAACAAAGACGTGTTTGGACCGACGTAACACTCATGTACAAAGTAGTCAACCAATGTATAGCAGTCCCAACACCATATCAACCTCCTCTGGCAGTAGTACGAGGAACTAGAAACAGTCACTGCTTGAAGTTTGTACAATACCATTGACGAATTAACGTTTATCGACACTCATTCTTTCCGAGAACAATCTGCTACTAGAACCTTTTACCTGAATCAGTTGTACTATCACCATCGTTGGAGGCATTCAAAACATCCATCCAGACCCTCCAACCCTGATCCACACACTCTACCTACTATAGATACCAGCAGTGACCTGTACAGTATAAATATGTTATGGTTTAACCATATTTTTGGACACTGCCATTCAACAACGCGCTTGTAAATAGTTTCCTCCTCAGTAAATACCCGCGATAGATTTTGATAAGTACCCACAGTTCAGCATCGTGGCTTTCGAAGACATCTTATAGGTACCTTTTCTTAAGATAAGCATGGAGGACATGCACTGCGTGTTCAATGGCATTTTTTTTTTGTTAACAGCATCTTTATCCTCGAATATGTTTTGGTAATTTTCTGATGGAACGGAGGAGAAACGTTCGCGAGCATCCATCTTCTATTGCCTGACAGATCGCGTCCGGTCTAACTGCGCATGCGCTAGGACAGGTTCCGGGAAATTTCCAAATAGGCTATATTTAGAAATCGTTATTCACCGGCTAATCATGAGTTTTTGAGGACTGGTCACGTGTATGGGATTCGACCAATGTGATTGCGAGAAATGTTCATGCATATAATAAGGGCCTATTTAGATGGGGTGTCACCTGGCCTGTCTATCATCTGAGTACCGAGATAGACGGGGTCTCGGTTACTTCACGTATTATTGCATCAAATGACCGTAAAATATGAAAACATGAAAATTCGTAGTCAAAATCCTTTCAGTCATAAGCACGATCTCAGTTTGAATCTTTATATAACCACACGGACTTGAGAATTTGTTACAGCTATATGTGGATCTAAACAAATTAAGGTGTTCAGAGTAGTTTTAGACGAACGTTTTATGGGTTTAGATGATATCATCATTCGGTGGCATTTTTGCCGAAAGTCGATCTAAAATGTAAAATTTCTCTGACGACGTTTTTTTAGGTCCAAATAAAGTTTAAGCTGTAATATATTCTCAGGTCCCTGTGTCTATAACCAGAGACGTATATATTACCACGGACTTAGATAATCTAATTCCGTGATATTACAGAGATTGGCAACTCACGCAGATCCCGCAAAAACACGCATGAGAAACGCTGCGAGACTTGGGTTGCGGCTGTGCGATCACGCGGAACCTGGTCTACGACTCGAGTGTTTGTTTTGACAGCTTATAATTAAAGCACATGTCGAAGCAGAATGATATCGATTCTGGTGACGATAGTCTGGTCAGTGTTTTACCTCTGAGAATTCGATCGTGTATTCGTTAGTTCGTGTCAACATGTCACATAGCCTAGCAGTGGCGGATCCAGAGGGGTTTTTTGGGCTTCAGGAAACCCCCCCACCCTGAGAATTTTCTTTAAAAAGTCATGTATTTTCACCATTTTCCTCAATTTTTCCCCACATGGAAACCCCCCCCAGGAAATTTGGAATCCCCCCCAGATAGGTCTCTGGATCCGCCACTGCCTAGATCTATGGTTCGTATATAGAAACTGGTTAGAAGTATAATGTAATATCTGAATACGTTTTTGATATAAAATAATGAACGAGAAAGGAGTATCGGTGTCATGAAAGAAATTAACCCTCGCACATCACAGCCGCCATTTGAACTTGTATATCCTTAAAAAAATGTATTTTCAGAGCTATTTTTTTTAATTTTGCAAGTATATATACTGTCCTTGATTGTAACAACCTTATTTTAAGAACCTGGTTAGAAATATTATCAAATAATTAATATCTTAAGATATTTCTGAAATTGAATGTTGAATTAAAAAAAAAAATCGTGTTCTAATCATCAAAGCCGCCATTTTAACTTGTTTATTCTTAAAAAACCCGTATTTTCAGAGCTAAATTATTGATCTTTGCAAGTATTTTAACAACCTCATTTTAAAAATCTGCTTAGAAATATGGTCAAATAATGAATATCTGAAGATATTTTTGAAATTGAATAGTGAATTAAAAAGTAGTTCGTGTTCTAATGCGTCATGAAAAATAACCCTCACACATCAAAGCCGCCATTTTAACTTGTTAATTCTTAAAAAAAAACGTATTTTCAGAGCTAAAATATGGAACTTTGGAAGTATTGTAACAACCTCATTTTGAAAACCTGGTTAGAAATATGATCAAATAATGAATTTCTCAAGATTTGTTTGAAATTGTTTAACGAACAAAAACGGAGTTTGTGTTCTCCTGAAGCCAGAATCATATCATTGCCGATATGTAAACACAGCCACGATGTGCAATCTTTCGATGTTTGGTGTTTTCTAAACTTAATCATTCGAGTTTACATTCAATGTAGCACTCCCAAACCGCATGGAAATCTCAGCTAGCTACGGGTTTAATATTACGCTGATTTTCGATGTTTTCTCATGGCATTATTATGTTTTGAACAGGACAGGATTATTGAGTGCATCCAATATCGGTTAGACGATTTACAGGAACGGGCAGGAACGGGCAGAAATGGGCAGGAACGGGCAGAAACGGACCGAAACGGGCAGGAACGGGCTGCAATCTATTAATCATTTAAGTATCATTATCGGGTATAAGATATATTTGATAAAAGGATTGCAATTACATGATCGGAGCATAATCGGACTGAAAAATATATATATATTTATGTCGTCATTACTCACGATACCTATATTGATATTATTATATAATTTTTATCGGGTATAAGATATATCTGATAAAAGGATTGCAATTACATGATCGGAGCATAATCGGACTGAAAAATATATATATATTTATGTCGTCATTACTTACGATACCTATATTAATATTATTATATAATTTTTATCGGGGATAAGATATATTTGATAAAAAGATTGCAACGAAATAAGAGTATTGTATTGATATGGATCGGGCAGGAACGGGCGACGAATTACAGGAACGGACACAAAAGGGCGACGATTTACAGGAACGGACAGAAACGGGCGACGATTTACAAGAACGGGCGACGATTTACAGGAACGGGCGACGATTTACAGGGACGGGCAGAAACGGGGGAGGATCGGACTTATTTATATATATTTATTGTATATTTTTAATTATCCTTATCGGGTATAAGATATATTTACTAAAAGAATTGCAATTACATGATCGGGGCAGAATCGGACTAAATTATATATATACATTTATGTCAATATTACTTATGAAACCTACATTTCTAGTATCATATATTTTTTATCGGGTATAAGATATATTTGATAAATGAATTGCAATTACAGGAACGGGGCAGGATCGGACTAAATTATATATATATATAAATTGCCAAGCCGAGGTTCCAATATATGTCTCTGGTTTATTCTATCAAAAAAGGTTGTTCAAAGAATTATATATTACATATATAGTAAATATGTATCTGGGTTATTTTCTCATTTATATATATGACATTGTTATTGGGGAGTCATAACACATGAAACATTGGAAGTGACATTATGATAACCAAATTTTAATAACTTCATAACTTATACTCAACTCTTAATAAATAGCATGAATATATTTTGAGTGAATGAATTGGTGTTAATATGTAGATTACCATCCCATCACGTCTACGATCTTAAAAAAAAAATCATTAAGATTATATTAATCCTTTGTTCTTGTACTTATTGATGTGCAGACGATGTGAACGGTTAACAGTTCAATCAAATGAAACTTCTAAGTATCTTTCAAAGAAAATACGCAATTTTCCAACTCAAAAAAGTGACATCAGTCTGAAAATTAAATATTATTCTATATGTAAATACAGGGATGTGTAGTCCACGTGTTTTACGTAAATAAATATTGAAGTCCATATGTTGGATTGTTTGGCCACATAGGCCTTATCTGTTATAGAAAAACA
>NW_018404269.1:569648-581890 GCF_002113885.1 Mizuhopecten yessoensis | reverse complement strand
TTGTGCATCTTTTCGACAGCTGCTACTGATTTCAATCTAAATTCATTCATGTCTAATACATTTAATTCGTAAGTCATTTGTCCCCCAATTAAAATATGAATTAATTCGTGATCTGTCAGAGAGTGTATGTACGCACTCAGCAGAATACCAGTATCACTAATGTTTGCGATAGAGCACCACAACTTGTCCTTTAGGTGTTCAGTATAGCTACACTTTAATATGATATGAGTTAATATATCTTGGTAAATAATACCACATCTATGACATAGCTCTTTGGCTTTACCAGTACGAATATTTACTATTAATTTCGTAACATATAATATGGAATCTTTAAACTCCGGGAATTTCATTGCCAGTTTCCATAGTATATGTGGTTGCAATATATTATGAACCATTACAAATCTGTTAAAATCACTATCATTTGACATTCGTTCTTTCCAATAATGTTTCTCTTTCAACAACACAGATTTATTCACAATTATTTTCCATTGCCGTTTTAATGGGAATACACTCGTTCGAATATACTTGTTCAACATATTATAAAAATTGTACTTTTTAAAAATTCTCAAAATATCATTTAAAAGTCCAAAATGGTCACTAGATTTGTTCAGCATTGATGCGTATAGTCTTCTTAAAAATATACGTGATGACAATGTATTTTTATCTAAATAACACAACCTTCCAAAAAACAACAATTTCTTATATCTATATAACTTTCTATGGTGTCCATCCAACCAATCCATAGCACATATCAGTACGTGTTCTGTTGCTAAAACCTTGAATTGATTTTAAAATAAATCTTTGCGCTCTTTCCAACAAAAGTAACTCTTTCTTTGATAAAATCCATAGTTCACAACCATATAGTGCTGACGTATATACAACTTGTTTGATAAGTTTTCCGGCAGTAACTGGATTTAACGCACAAGGATGTGCACCACTCTTAATTAAACTCATTGTACCACTTTTTAATTTGCTACAAGCACGCATTGTACGTTCATATGTTTGGAATTTATTATTTAACATAATACCAACGTGAACAATATCTTCCACTTCCGGTATAATATTATCATATAAATAAAAACTAGTAGCACATTTCACTTTTTTTTCTTATTAAAATACATAATCTTACTTTTGGTGTTAGAAAACAAAAATCTCCATTTTTTACTATAATCTTCACACATCCGTAGCATATATTCCAAATCAGTATATTTATTGCTTACGAGGCATATATCATCAGCTTGAGTGGGTATATTAACTCTAAAGTCGATGATCATTGATCCCTTGCCACTCTGTTCAATATTTTTCAGCAACATATTAATAAAAACTAAATACATTTTCGCAGATAATGCGCTCCCTTGTAAAATACCTCTCTCCATGGGTACCCATCTTGATTGTAATCCATTAAAAATAATGCAACTTTTGACACCAGTATATATTCCTTTCAGTAATTTCCATACTTTCGAGTTCAAGCCAATTTCATAAAGTTTGTATAGCAGGCCTGCGTGCCATACCGTATCAAAGGCTTTATTGCTATCTAAAAATCCAACATACACATTATCATCATTTTCTAAGTTATATCTTATACATTCCTGTAAATTAAATGATGTACATAAACTACATAAACCTTTCTGATAGGCTGCTTGTTGCCTACATGGAAATGTATCTGATTCAAGAATTGAACTTATTCTTTCTGATGTTAACATTTCAAAAACTTTAAAAATAACTGGTAATAAAGTGATACCTCTGTAGTTATTGGGATCATCTTTTGGTTTATTGTTCCCTTTATATAACGTAACAATATTTCCTTTCTTCCAATCAGAAGGTATATATTAATTATCTATTACAAGGTTAAATAACATCGTTAAGTATCTAAATAACAGTTCGTTCCCATTAATAAGATGCTCGTACACTACTCCATCAAATCCTCCTGCTTTTTTGTTATTGAAACTTTTACAAATTTTCTCGACTTCTGTAGCAGTGACTTGATTATTTCAAAAAACGTCGCGCTCGTTGTGTATATTCTTTTCAATATCTCTTACACTTTTTAAAATGTTAGCGTAAAACTGTTTGTCGAAAAGATTACACTGAACATCTTTAAAAAGGTTTTCGAAATGTGTAGCCCAAACTTCCACTATATCATTAGGTTTGCAGAATATGTTTTACCGCCATATTTTATTTTAGTCTGTGTATTAAATAAATCCCATAACAGTTTCTGATCTATTTCTCCTGACTGATCTATTTTTTCAAATTGCTCCGACATGTACCGGTTAAAAGCGTTCCGCAGTCGTTTTCTAAAATCAGCTTTGACATCTTTATACTCTCTGTAAATGTTTACAGTAGGTTCTCTAGGTTTACGATACCGTGACCAATGGTAATATAAGGTAAAGAGCAATTTGTCCGGCAATCTCTGTAATATACGTCTTTGATAATTAATATTGCTCTGCTGTATCCATAAACGTATAACGTTATAGATGGATAAGCATATGACGAATAATGATGCATAAGAAGTGGGAAAATTACATCATTCATCGATCGCACCACAATCGGTCATTTCCGATTTTTGTTTCGAGCTACGGAAAAGGGCGAAGCGTGCACGGCACACAGGGGAGACAACCATAGTTAAGCTCGAAGATTTAACTTATCTAAACTCATTCATATATGATCTTAAACAACGGGATTCATTGATGTGTAATCATAATATGTAAAACAAAGCAAAATTGTCTTCTTTTTCGAAAAGATTTAGTTAAATTTACATAGATTTGGTTAGATTCAAATCCTTCTATCTGAATAAAGCGTTCCAGTGCGCCCGATCATGATGTTAACGTAAACAATTAGCTGTGACTACATGCCGTTACTTGTAGGTTTTCGATTTCATTTGAGATAAGCGTCCAGCACTCTTCACCAAGACAGCACAACAATAAACACAAGGTATGTACTCAAATGATGCTCTTATGATCTAAGATACAGTAAAATCACAGAAATGTAACGTTCTACTTGTATACTTGCATTTTGAATTTTATAATGTATTTCATTTTTAATCGGATCCACGTGTCTCAAATCTGTGTTGTCCAGTTGTCAAGTGTAAACGTACGTAAGCTAGTACCTAGTATGTGTCAAAATTACCCTTATATTCAACATTATATGAAAACATTCTTGAATTATATATATATTTGCTGTATACATATTATTGATCTCATTTAACATTTAAACAAAGACATAATCATCAAAATTGATAGCCCCTTCGTAACAATTGAGAAGAGAGGAAGAACAGCGTAATTTATCATGGAATCAGATTAATATTTAATTTTGTAACATTATGCTAGACCAATATTTAGGTCTACAAATGTAACTGTATAACCAACAGACATCAGCTAGTTTATGGTGCATTAATGTTAGGATAAGTAACTCAAAATAAAGTTGAAATTAAAAGTCATTTGCATCACATGTACATATATATATATCATATACTAATACTAAAAATTATCCTATTAATGTTTGATAGACTTTTTTAAGGTCTGTACTCCTCACCTTAACTTAANCCCCCCCCCCCCCCCCCCCCCTTCGTTCTCACGGCATGACTATCCACATACAGTACAGCCTCCAACATATCTAGATCTCCTCTCCATCCATCTGCCCGACTAACATAGGCTGGCCTATGTATGTATAAACACCTGTTGCCCCTGAATCGCCCAGGGGATGACCAATTAAGTTTAACATGTCTATGTGCGATAATTGTGTGACTTAATGTGATGCACTGCACTGCTTTAAAACTGTTGCAGGTTTTAATTGTACATCGGATTAAGTCACCTAGCTTTGAGCTAGAGGGAATTTCCCTTTTTCTCAGTGGTAGAGCGTCCAACTATAGGAACTTGGAGATTGAGGGTTCCATCCCCGGTGGAAGCACACTACTCTCTTTCCTGTTACAAATGGTGGCTGTGGCCCTCCCTCTGGTGACAGGGAGTTAGAACTTGGGTTGTGGTGTTCGAGGACAAACACATTTAAAAAGGGTGGAGTTTTGTACATAGGATTATGGTCACCAGTTCTAAGCTTCGAGTTAGAGGTTGAGCGTCGGACTAGGAACCTGGAGATCGAGGATTCCATCCTCGGTGGAAGCACATGCACACTATTCTCTTTCCTGTTACACAACTATAAAATCACATACACAGTCATGCCGTGAGACACGACACTAACCCCCCCCCCCTTTCTACCCTTTATATAAACATCTTGATCACAGTCACAGTACCAAAACTAAACTTATCTTTAGCTTGAGCTAGCACATGTGCGCACAGTATCCAGAGACAGTAATCACACCATCCCTGGAGATTCGTCTCTTACTGAAAGAAGAAGAAGATGGTTGATTCAAATTGTATTAATTTAGGTTACATGTTCATCTCGGTCATTCCATTGAAATAGATTATATCTGGTCAATGATATGATGTGAAACAAATTTTAAGCATCCTAACACAGAGCAAAATATATTACAAAATCTTTCTTTAATATAGTTATTTATCTTATTAACATTTGATCAGCGATTAGAAATATTGTTATAACTGAACTAGTATATTTGATCTAGTGATGAATTGCTCCTCCAAATATTTAACAAATATTTAGTCTGATAATTGTTGGACTTTTATGCCATATTTTAAGCCAATGTCTGGTGATAAGCCCACCCATCACTTTTCCCTACTTTTCACACTTGGGTGGGTACCCGGTATTCCCGTAATAAGTCCATCCCCATTTCTCTTAGTTTGTTTACCTGCAGGCTTCGGAAAAAAGATTTGTTATTGTTGTATGAAATGCAACACATGTTAAGCTAACCAGCAGTATGTATCAGAACTCTTTCTGGTGAATAAAGGATTATGGTTGTACATTTTATTTGATTAATGGAGCTTACTGGTAAAACATTACAAAGGACTTCTGATAAACAGTGTCATTTGGACAGACAGACTGACGGAAAAGGCAATCAATTTCTGTAATTCTCTTATCCTTTCAGCATGATGTGGGAACAAAAACAAATGTTTATCTCTGCTTACAATATTCACTTTACATCATCAAATACATGCATATGCCATTCATTGTAGAATGTCCAACGGAACAGAGCTGGTAAATATGCCACAGTCCGAGATTCCTGGGCAGGTGGCTCCAGTGGTTGCTCAGAAAGAGATGGAGCCTGCATTGATTACCCTGGAACAGAGTTCCCATACCGATGAGAGTCCAACAGGAAGAGAAAATAAGGCGTTTCAGGAGGAGGCTGTCACTAGTCCTGAGGAAACCAGACCCATGCTTACCTACATGGACTTCATGCCTAACTATATTGCTCAAGCTACCAGCCCTGATGAAGCTCCCACTTATGCGCGCTTCAGGTCAGTAGCTTGCTGTTTTGTGATGGAACTTTTGGTTTAACACAGAGATACATTTATCACATAATGTACTGTGTTATCCAGTGAATATACCCATGCCATATTACTTTGGGTATTATCCATGTAATATGACCTATCAGCCCTGTGATTGGTTGAAAGTTTCAATTGTGACGTCACACCTAGGACAAGTACATGACGTCATAGACTTACGCATTGGAGTCAAAATGCCACAAATCTTGATTATGTGATAAAAATTATCTTACACTCGTTTTCATTTCATATGAGATTTATTCAACTTGTTACAATTCTTTATACTCGTTTCAGAAATAGATTTATCATTTTACTTTTACTACTCACTCCAGAAAGAATAAATAATTTTGTCTTTATTAGACATTGGAACAAGAGTTAGTTTTTTTTCTTTTATTACAGCTTCATCGTTGACCAAGCTAATGCATGGCTGAATGCAAACCAGGATTTTACTGTCTGGAAATGTGAATCCATCAGCTATAAACTGGTAGAGGAAGATCAGTACGACACCAAAGGAGTGTTACATTCAGAGTCCTCATACGGCGTCAATAGATTCGTCATGGGGCTGAGGTATAGTCCAATTGTTTTTTATAAACTAATACTGATTATGATTTCTCCCTTACTTCACTGTTATCCCAATTTAGGAAGAAGTTTAGAAAAAATGAATTGCTAAGCATGTTGTTTACCGTTTTGCAATTACTTTCTATGCAACTTGCATTGTTCTTTTTTAATGATTGTTGTCCCAATGAATAGTGTATACAATAATTGAATTTAATAGATCAACAGTGGAATTGGACTGGGTCTATTTTTACCAGTGACCAGATACATGTAGCTCAATTGGTTAGAGCATCCGTCTAGTGTTCTGAGGTCCTGGGTTCAAATCCAGGTATGGCTGTGCATTTGTCCTCTCCTTGTTGCAAGCACTGGCCGTGTACAAGAGGATACCTGAAATTAGGTTTTAAAAAAGTGTAACTGAACTGATTTCATCACCTGCTAACTGTTAGCTCAACTGCTTAAAGCTTTCATCAAATCTTTGGGGATCCTGGGTTCAATTCCTGGTCTGGTCATGCATTTTACCTGATCTGTTACAGATCCAACATCTGAACTAATAAAATAGTACGTACCACTTCTCGTGTTGTAGATTATGGTTGGTCCCAAGAATTTCTGACACCATGCCGGTGGCCCAGATCGGATACACAACAGCCATTCCTGGGGAGCCTTATACAGATGAGGACCAGGGTACAGCTGTGCAATGGGAAAAAACACAGGCTATAAGCTCAGGGGGAGGTAACTTTGCACATGACATGCTGACAACAGTGGTAAGCTCTCTGATTCCCCCAGGCACCAATAAAGGAAATGATAAAGATGAAAAGGCTGGTGAACAGAGCACAACGGTAACTGACATCACCAATAAGGAGGGCAGTCAGCCGGTCCCAGAAAGGAGAGACATCGCTGCACATCTCTCAGAACCAACCCATCGAGTGTCTGCTGCATACTATACTACCATGACATCAACCATCAAAGGACTGAACAAAAAACTCACACGAAAACCTCTGCCAGGTGAGTGCTGTCCCTACTCCTGTCCAAGTTGTTGATACATGTAACAGCATCTTTGATTAGATAAAGATGATTCATTTTGTTTAGGACTGATTTTGTCAGTTTTCCATCTCAGGTGTTTTTAAAGAATATTTTGTAGTCAATAATAGTCAAAAGTTAAATGACATTTTTATGAATATCTTTACATCATCCAAAAAAACTGTGAAGGTCAAATTTGAGAAACTCATTTCTGTCCTCTCTTCAGGTGTGATACACTTATTCTGTCCACTTCGATTTCTCATGTGTAATATACTCATTCCTTCCACTCCTCAGGTGTGATACTCATTTTTGGCCACTCTCAGGTTTGATATTGATGCAGTATTCGTGCCTCCTTTCAAAGATTTTGCAAACCTTTTTTAAATTTAAAATGTATTTCTTAGGTGTGATATTAAATGTGGAAAACCTGACCCTAAGAGCTTCTACAGAGCAATCTAGGCCACAAATCGTGATGGACCCTGAGTGTACGTCGTGGGCAGAGGTGGGCCGCAGGAACACTGTCTATGTGTTTGCTATCAGGATATTTTATCTCAAAGGACGAGAGGAGTTCTGCACAATTGGTAAGTTCAATGATATGGTCTAATAGTCATATTCATTACAATTCTGTCTTTGCGTATTGCAGAGTTATCTTCTCTTATGAGCAGGTATTGATTGTTACGTCATTCGTTTGTGAGAGTAACATCATCAATTTTTGAGAAAACGACTAATTTTCTCACACAAACCAATGATGTTACAATCAATACCTGCTCACAAGAGACGATAACTCTGCAATACGCAAAGACGGAATAAGCAGAGTATGCCTCAGGTATACTACAGGAACATTTTGATAAAGCACATATATGTATTGAGTCAGACAATGAAACTGAAATATCCTATAGGCATATAAAATCATATAGAAAAAAGTTAATCTGTGAGACATTTTGAAATATCAATATGCATCACTTCTGGAATAAACTTTCAAATGCTGTAGAAGGCATATAATAAACAATTGCCCGTACCTGAAATGAGAACATCCAGAAAAACACATGGCCATGGCAAGTGGAAGGATGTGTTCTACTGGAGACAAGCTATAACCAAATTGGTAATGTATTAAATACCTGGTATCTGAGCTGCCAGTTGACAAACTTGATGTTAATGATGTAAAAGAAAGTTTTAACTGTTTTGACTTGGAAAATAATAATTAAAGGGTACATATTTCCTGACTTTTTGTACATTTCATATAATAATATGATGTAATACATATACTTTTGTATTTCAGGTTTCCATGACGAGCTCCCAGACATGATGAGGGCGGGGCCTTCAATTAAGTTTGGTCCATTTAGCAATGTTGTAGACAGGATGGGTTATTGGCTGAAACATCAAAAGGTATTACCACAATTTATGGTGATGGTATTAGTTTGTAGTAAGACTGAAACTTAAAGAATAAATAAAGGTTGTTTTAGTGGAAATCACATTTCTGATTAGCCAAATTTAATCTTTATCATTGCCATTTGTTTGTTGTGTCTTGGCCACAACGATTGCCATACTGTTTTAACAGTTATGTATCTTATGTTTCAGAATATCCGTGTGGTAAACATGCAGAGCGTAAACATGCAGTGTAACCTTGACCAGTCCAGTATGTACCCATTATTCAGTTATACACTGCACTAGTAGTCAGAGATAAGGGGCCTGTTCGTATATATGCAGAACAACCGGTTTGTCTGATGTTAAATGTAACGATTTCGGGTATTAATCCTGGAAGACGTGCAAATGATTATTCAGGCCTTGCAAGGCTTTGTCAAGGCTGTCCTGAAAGCAGCATCAAATTACTAGGTCCGACCTTATTTCATAAACGAACAACTGTGGTCCAACTGGTTTAACCGCTTAAACGTAAACGGCCCTGGGTTGCATTAGAGGGGCCCAGCTAGTACTAATATTAATACTCAGCTCTTCTGTCCCGGCCAGCAACACAATATATAAAAAAGATGTCTCGTCAGAAGCTACGTTATCGCAGCTAGGACCCAGCTGGCTTAGCCTCTGTTAAGATGAATACTGTACATGAACAGGACAATGTTCATCGCAGTTTAATTAACATTCATCTTTTTCTTCAGCGGTAATGAGGGTGAATGAATCATTACAGAAAGCATTAGTCAACACAATGATGAAATTATTATAGGTAGGCAATGGAGAATGGTGAAATTATTATAGGTAGGCAATGGAGAATGATGAAATTATTATAGGTAGGCAATGGAGAATGGTGAAATTATTATAGGTAGGCAATGGAGAATGATGAAATTATTATAGGTAGGCAATGGAGAATGGTGAAATTATTATAGGTAGGCAATGGAGAATGATGAAATTATTATAGGTAGGCAATGGAGAATGATGAAATTATTATAGGTAGGCAATGGAGAATGATGAAATTATTATAGGTAGGCAATGGAGAATGATGAAATTATTATAGGTAGGCAATGGAGAATGATGAAATTATTATAGGTAGGCAATGGAGAATGATGAAATTATTATAGGTAGGCAATGGAGAATGATGAAATTATTATAGGTAGGCAATGGAGAATGGTGAAATTATTATAGGTAGGCAATGGAGAATGATGAAATTATTATAGGTAGGCAATGGAGAATGATGAAATTATTATAGGTAGGCAATGGAGAATGGTGAAATTATTATAGGTAGGCAATGGAGAATGATGAAATTATTATAGGTAGGCAATGGAGAATGATGAAATTATTATAGGTAGGCAATGGAGAATGGTGAAATTATTATAGGTAGGCAATGGAGAATGGTGAAATTATTATAGGTAGGCAATGGAGAATGATGAAATTATTATAGGTAGGCAATGGAGAATGATGAAATTATTATAGGTAGGCAATGGAGAATGGTGAAATTATTATAGGTAGGCAATGGAGAATGGTGAAATGAACACTTGGTGAATATGGATTTTACTTGTGTATGGTGAAAACTTTCAAAGGGCAAAAGTTTTCCAGTATAAGTAAAGGAAGGGGAAAATCTCCTTTTTTAAATGTTTAACAATCAATTTTGTCAAAATAAATCTTCAATAAAAGAGTTTCATCCTTTATTAATTACAGATGTTTACCAGGTGAAATCGGACGTGTCTGGCTTTATGGAGACTGCACACCTGAGTACCAGGTACGCCAAGGTGCTCCGTCTGTTTTACGTAACAACAGCCAGTAAATCAGACTTGCCTCCTTACACCGCTGTCAAACTAAATACCAGGCTGTTTGCCCCTGTGAGACGAGGAGAGAAGACCTTTGAGTCCTTCCCCAAAACCATGGAGCGGGTCATCAAGTGGTTGGACTACTTGAGTAAGCATTTCCATACTTGCAGTAAAGCTTAGATTTTAATTCGTTCCAAATTTTATTTAAAAAATTGATTAAAGCTGGGGAAGACAGTTTGAGGCAGGTTATTATGAAATCACTGATTTTCATGGGGTTTGAATTTTGTTGATTTCATTAGTAATCTTTATCCACCAATTCTGAGGTCTACGAAGTACTAACAAGTTTGTTAGAAAGCAATTCTCTGTTTGAGTGGTTACTTGTATTCTACGAATTCATGTACCCACAAAAAGGATGTTTTGTAACCGCGAAATTTGGGCCTGACAAAAATGTCTGATTTCACAGTGTTTCTATTGGAAAAGAATTCACCTCCAGAATTTTCCAATAATGATCTCTAAGAGAAGACAATATTAACTTATTTGGCCTTGTTTGTAGGAATACCGCCATTCTTTGTGGAGACCGTTTCCTACCAGATCTATACCCATGGTGTAGGGAAGGCTGTTCTTCCTGATAGGGTTGACAGTAGTGTCAATAGAAACTCGGGCCGGCACATACTGAACACAATCAGGTATGTATGATCAGTACATGTAATAACACTAAAGTGCTATTCTATCTGCCATTCTGAAATATTTATTAGCTCATTCACCCCTGAAACCAAATTTGAACTCTTCCAATTCAAAAGTTGGAATAGTTCATTATGAAATTTCGGGGGAGGGGAATGAGTTAAGGGATTTACATACACAATTTACAGCAAAAATAGACTTATTTTAGCTGAGTAATATTTTCATCCACAGATTTTTTTATAATAATTCAAAAGGTGACATAACACTGGACTTGTTTTTTTTCAGGTTGTATATGCCTTCCGACTTCATTGAGCCACCACCAGAACTGGCACCTGATGTTGCCACAGTTGACCAGGGCTGGGGTTGTACCATTTCTTGATCACTCCTAGCTACCAGACAGGCCTTTACATTTCATGATCACTTCCATATTGTACTTCATTTCTCAAGATTGGAAGATAAGAATTTGTTTGTAAGACCAAATTTTTTGTTTGCTCAAGATTGATTTAAGAGGAAAAAGTTGTGAAAGTCAGTCATTTATTGTCTTGTTTATTAAAACAATTTGATCTGCACTATAAACAAAATCTAGAATTCTATATTAAGGTCTTTTTTAAACGTTATTGTATACATTTTTAAAATTGACAATCACGTTTTCTTTGGACAAATGTACAGCCAACAATTTCTCAATTAATATTATTAAAGATTTTGGGGCCAGGTGTCTACTATATAGATTATATAAATGACAATCTTCCATTATATAGAGGTTAATAAATAGTACTGATTCCTCTTTATATATATATGTTTGACTGACAATATGCCCACTTAAAGAGGTAATTATAAAAGATATGTGTTCATAAATAGAGCTTTATAGCAATGATAGCCTTTCCATTATATAGAAGTATACTTGCTTACTGCTGATTATCCCAGCCTACTATTTGAAAAGGAGGTAACAAGAATACCTGTAACTACAATTATGTAGTTTACACCCAGGTTTGAAACTATATGAAGGAGGAATTCCTTTTAAGAGATTGTTTTCGTATCTTTAACAAGCAAATGATGGACTTAAGATAGGTGTTTAATATGGTATACAAATAATAAGGACAGGTGCTCTCTATAGAGGTATCAATATATAGTACACGTAATAATGACTTATGGAGAGAGTCAGTTGGACTTAAATTGACATTGACATGTGCTAGTCATCTGTATATACATGTATATAACCTGTTAATAGAGTCGTGTTTCTCCTCATAATGACCACCATTTTGTAAGAAAAAATCAAGAACCACAACTATTCCAAACCATTAAATACAGTGAAAACAAATCCCTATTAGTCGGCATGGATATTTGAAGGTTTTTGCCAATCCAAACCAACTAAAGGTTTTTTTATGCCCATGCCATAAAATGGGGGGGG
>NW_018404269.1:527941-569411 GCF_002113885.1 Mizuhopecten yessoensis | reverse complement strand
ATATGGTGTTGCCCATGTCCGTCCCGTCCTGTCGCGTCCCGTCCCATCCATGAGCGGGGGCATTTATGTCTTACAGACATTTTCTAGTTTCCAGATGAATGCATAATACAATGTATCTACATACAGCATCCTACAGGGACTATAGCTGTCAACCTTGACAGTTATACTGATCGTGTTGTTATATGAACTTTGTCCTCCTAAGGTGTCCAGATTAACAAAGTTCCATTAATCTGTAGGTATAATGATCTACCTGATAAGTGAATGGAACATTTGTGGCTTTAAAAAACTGTTCAACTTCTAATTGTTTGATGGTTGTTTGTTAAGGATCCCTGTCCCAGTGCACTGCTGTTTTTCCTACAGTAACCTCCCCTTAACTTCTATTTGGATTACTATACTATACCACACTGGGCCAAGACATTTCAGTTGACCTAGCTGGTAACGAGTCACATCGGTTAGAGCGATAGTATATCAATCTGAAGTCCAGGGATCAAATCCTGTTGATTACGTGATTTCTTTTAACACTGAGAACATTGTTGTTGATAAGATTTTAATTATTTCATCATTATTGTTTCTCATTTATGAGAATGATAAGAAGATCAAGGTATGGGTGTCTTTTCAGAATCGATTGATCAAACCTGTAGTCATGACGGTAAAAAAAAAGGTTTACAACACTTCGTTACAGTTTTTGACAGTGGTACGGGGATCCTTCAAGTTGCTCCCTTTACCTATGTCTACATCATATATTATATATTGTTGTGTGGTAGAGTTTGTTTTTTTACTGTTCGTTGATATTATGTTATTTATTCACTTTTGCTATGTCCATGTCCTTTTGATATTATAAACATTCCGTCATAATAAAGTATACAATTTACATAACAGGGTACGTACAAATTGTGTTCTGCTCAAAGCAGCTGTAATTGTGATTTCTGTTTATGATATTTAGTTTTGTATAATTATTTGTAGTTTATATTTTTACTTGTGTTGTAATATTTTTTTTTGTATATTTATATTCTCACCATGTTTATACCCCTTGCAATGTATAATGATATATATATATATATATATATATATATATATATACAGAGGGAACACTGGATTCAACACATCTTTCCTTTTTACTGTAGACAAAAGATTGAACCGACTACTTCACCGTGCAATGGAACTTATCAGTATGCAAAAGTCGATGTAATTTATTTTTATTTCCCCAACTTTTATATCCATATGTATTGATCATTTCAGCACTTTTTATGCGATTTAATGTCTCTGTCTGTTAAAAATGCTCTGTTTTCTTCTCCTAAAATACTTAGTACATTTAAATCAGTATATGTAAGGTATTTATTATAGTAATACAGTTTTGCAGAGTTATGCCCTTTTATATTAAAAAATATCACTAATGTTTACCATTTTATATTACTTCTAATTTATTTTCAATTTCATTTTTCATTTTTGTTGATCTGTTACTAAGAAATTTTGTAGTTTTAGTGTACCATCATATAACTTTATATCGGGTATGTGTGTCTGACAAATTGTTACAATGTGTTAAGTTTTTGACAGAGTTATTGCCCTTTTTGAAATTCCTTGGAAGGGGCACACATAGCAGATGAGCAGAGCTAGGGTATTTAAGTAAACTGTTGGCTTACAGATCTAGTGTTTGTTAAATGCAATATACATACTTTGCTGTTGTTATTGACTGGTGCATTCAATCATTTCAACATATTTGTAATTTTTAATCACAATGATCAATCACATGTTCTGCTGATATGTATATGGCTATAAAGTTTGATGGATCCTAGGTCTGAACTTACAGGCCAAGATTGGTTTGAATAAACTACACTAATCACTTGACTATGCAAAACTACCTTGTTATTTCTTGAGAATGATATGAAATGTTTTGTAAAGAACAAAAAAATCAATATTTGAGACGATATTTGTAAACGAGGATGAGTACAAAATAAATGATTTTAGTAGTTGTATTATAGATTAATTCTCCACATTTTTAATTTAATGATCAAACAGTGAATGATGAAGTATATATGTATCACAGTCATTAAATCTGAACATATTGTTCTATTTTTTTATTACTCCGTCCAATTTATGAACTATTTATTTACAGTGTAATTTTATGATTGACCAATCATAAGGAAACTACTGTCTTTGTGGCTTGAGAATTTTGAACTATGTATCCCTGGTACAAAGTTTTGTAATGATTGACTAAAGCAGTCACAGTGAAAATACTCCTACATTTGGTGTAGTAATTAACATATTAGTAAACTGCATGAAAATTCTGAATTTTAGCATATTGCAGAAGAAAATTCATACTACACAGCTACATACCAATTTTAATTTCACCAATGCCGTCCAATATACACTTAATTATGCATACAATGTCCATTTCACCTGCAGTTTAAATACAATTACTTACATGTGTATACTATATTTCTTAAATATCATTTCATATCCTTCACTTCAAGAAAAATGTATGAATCAAACCTTCACAGAATTGATCACCATCTGAGAGTCGAGTACATTGTATGTACAGTTAGTAATAGCACTTGTTAACACCATGCCGCTTTATAAGCATTTCATATTATGTATTATATCCTTCTACAATACAGGTACTGTAGGCTGAACATAAGAATTACAGATCCAATTCATTCAATTTCCACATAGACCAAAGTGTTACCTTGAAAAACCACCGGTTCTCTTCAAAATGTTATTAAAACATAGACGTGTGTAGTGTTCATTTTATGTACTGTCCTCACCGCCTAACATGTTTAGATATCAGACTATCTCAGTAATGTTCATTCTGCAAGAGAAACAAACTGGAAAACACATCTACTTTTGAATGGGTAATGTGTTGCCTATAGCCTATATTGTATAAGTCAATAAACAGTACAATACAATTCTTTTTCCTGAGTGTTTTTATTACGACTTGAACAGTTTGATATGTAACAAATAAAAAGCTTGTGATTTTCAAATTAACTCACACAAAGTGCCTGTGAGTTTATGAGATGGCACAGCATCTGGCATCATCTTTTTCTTTAAACGTTCTTCTTTTAAAGTTAAGGGTTGTAACATTTAGCCTGTAACATGCTGGGATGAAAAACTATTAAGTTTGTTCTTATAAATGACCTTGACCTACACTATTTAACTTTTCAAAGTTGGAGGGGTCAAGTGAGTAAAAAGAAAAATTCAAATATCACTTTCTTTTTTTAATAATTTTGTTAATAAGTGAATATTGCTAGTTTTGTAAAAGCAATCAATCAATATATTGTACATGGCTATCAGACATAACTCACTGTATGTACATGTAGGACCTTTTCCCTCAGATATAAATAGCTGAAATAATTCAGACATATCTGCTATCAACTAGGAGTACAGATGTGGTCAGTACGGTATAGCTTTGGTCAGTAAGGAGTGGAGCACAAGAGGAAAATGCACAGCCAGACAGGGATTCGAAACTGGGACCTCAGAACTCTAGATGGGACGCTCTACTGCTTGAGTCACCCATGGCCTGTCACTGACAAATGATCCAATCAAGTTCTGCTACAGTCCTTCCTCCTTTTTCTAAGTCTTCCTCACTAGAGACATTACTATCTACAACCTAGGTTCTGGTCATCTTCTCTTGCCAAACATTCACTCAGGTCTTGAAGCAAGGGTTATTCACAGGCACCAAATGTAGAAGATGCAAAAAACCTCAGCCATACTTGGATTAGAACCCGGTCCTCTGGTCACTTTGAAGGACATATGTGGTCAGGCATACAACCGTACATGTGGTCAGCACTTATGATAAAACTGTGGTCAGAAAGGCGTATATAGCAGTGATCACTAATGTACTGGTGGTTAGTTAGGGGAAATGTACCTGTGGTTGTGAGGAGTATAAAATGTCTAAGGTCAATAAGGAGTTGAGCTGTGGCGAATTAAGAGTAAGGTACTTGTGGTCTGTATTACATAGTTTGGGTTAGTTTAGGCTTAAAACTGTTGTCAGTTGGGCTATAACTGTGATCCAAAGTATAGCTCTTGTCAGTAGCAAAAAAGGCTGTGGTAAGTTTTAGGCTGATAAAGCTGCGGCCAGTTAGGCGTAAAGCAGCATCCTCCCATATACACGTTCCTGAAAATATAATATGGCAATTAGTCAATTTAAACTACTAGGTGTACAAAATATAAAAAAAATAGGAGAGGATAATATAGAAGCTGTTAAGAAAGATATCTGTTTGAGGAGAGATATATGTTTGAGAGGAGAAAGATGTTTGAGGAGAGATAGCTGTTTGAGGAAAGATAGATGTTTGAGGAGAGATAGCTGTTTGAGGAGAGATAAATGTTTGAGGAGAGAAAATTGTTTGAGGAGAGATAGCTGTTTGAGGAGATATAGATGTTTGAGGAGAGATAGATGGTTGAGGAGAGATAGCTGTTTGAGGAGTGGTAGATGTCTGAGGAGAGATAGCTGTTTGAGGAGTGGTAGATGTCTGAGGAGAGATAGCTGTTTGAGGATAGATAGATATGTGAGGAGATATAGATGTGTAAGGAGAGAAAGCTGTTTGAGGAGAGAGATAGATGTTTGAGGGGAAATAGATGTTTGAGAAGAGATAGCTCTTTGAGAGTTATAGATGTCTGAGGAGAGAGAGAGCTGTTTAAGGAGAGATAGATGTTTGAGGAGAGATAGCTGTATGAGGGGAGAAAGATGTTTGAGGAGATATAGATGTTTGAGGAGAGATAGCTGTTTGAGGAGAGATAGCTGTTTGAGGAGAGACATATGTTTGAGGAGAGATAGCTGTTTGAGGAGAGAAAGATGTTTGAGGAGAAATAGATGTTTGGGGGAGAAAGATGTTTGAGGAGAGAGCTGTTTGAGGAGAGATAGATGTCTGAGGAGAGATAGCTGTTTGAGGAGATATAGATGTTTGAGGAGAGATAAATGTTTGAGGAGAGAAAAATGTTTGAGGAGAGATAGCTGTTTGAGGGGAGAAAGATGTTTGAGGAGAGATAGATGTTTGAGGAGAGATAAATGTTTGAGGAGAGATAGATGTTTGAGGGGAGAAAGATGTTTGAGGAGAGATAGCTGTTTGAGGAGATATAGATGTTTGAGGAGAGATAAATGTTTGAGGAGAGAAAACTGTTTGAGGAGAGATAGCTGTTTGAGGAGAAATAGATGTTTGAGGGGAGATAGCTGTTTGAGGAGAGATAGATGTTTGAGGAGAGATAGATGGTTGAGAAGAGATAGCTGTTTGAGGAGAGAGAGAGATGTTTGAGAGGAGAAAGATGTTTGAGAAGAGATAGCTGTTTGAGAAACTATAGATGTTTGAGGAGAGAAAGCTGTTTGAGGAGAGATAGATGGTTGAGGAGAGATTGCTGTTTGAGGAGAGAAATATGTTTGAGGAGAGATAGCTGTTTGAGGGGAGATAGATGTTTGAGAAGAGATAGATGTTTGAGGAGTGGTAGATGTCTGAGGAGAGATAGCTGTTTGAGGATAGATAGATATGTGAGGAGATATAGATGTGTAAGGAGAGAAAGCTGTTTGAGGAGAGAGATAGATGTTTGAGGGGAAATAGATGTTTGAGAAGAGATAGCTCTTTGAGAGTTATAGATGTCTGAGGAGAGAGAGAGCTGTTTAAGGAGAGATAGATGTTTGAGGAGAGATAGCTGTATGAGGGGAGAAAGATGTTTGAGGAGATATAGATGTTTGAGGAGAGATAGCTGTTTGAGGAGAGATAGCTGTTTGAGGAGAGACATATGTTTGAGGAGAGATAGCTGTTTGAGGAGAGAAAGATGTTTGAGGAGAAATAGATGTTTGGGGGAGAAAGATGTTTGAGGAGAGAGCTGTTTGAGGAGAGATAGATGTCTGAGGAGAGATAGCTGTTTGAGGAGATATAGATGTTTGAGGAGAGATAGATGGTTGAGGAGAGATAGCTGTTTGAGGAGTGGTAGATGTCTGAGGAGAGATAGCTGTTTGAGGAGTGGTAGATGTCTGAGGAGAGATAGCTGTTTGAGGATAGATAGATATGTGAGGAGATATAGATGTGTAAGGAGAGAAAGCTGTTTGAGGAGAGAGATAGATGTTTGAGGGGAAATAGATGTTTGAGAAGAGATAGCTCTTTGAGAGTTATAGATGTCTGAGGAGAGAGAGAGCTGTTTAAGGAGAGATAGATGTTTGAGGAGAGATAGCTGTATGAGGGGAGAAAGATGTTTGAGGAGATATAGATGTTTGAGGAGAGATAGCTGTTTGAGGAGAGATAGCTGTTTGAGGAGAGACATATGTTTGAGGAGAGATAGCTGTTTGAGGAGAGAAAGATGTTTGAGGAGAAATAGATGTTTGGGGGAGAAAGATGTTTGAGGAGAGAGCTGTTTGAGGAGAGATAGATGTCTGAGGAGAGATAGCTGTTTGAGGAGATATAGATGTTTGAGGAGAGATAAATGTTTGAGGAGAGAAAACTGTTTGAGGAGAGATAGATGTTTGAGGGGAGAAAGATGTTTGAGGAGAGATAGATGTTTGAGGGGAGAAAGATGTTTGAGGAGAGATAGCTGTTTGAGAATTTGGTAGATGTCTGAGGAGAGATAGCTGTTTGAGGAGATATAGATGTTTGAGGAGAGATAGCTGTATGAGAAGAAATAGATGTTTGAGGAGAGATAGATGTTTGAGGAGAGAGAGCTGTTTGAGAAGAAATAGATGTTTGAGGAGAGATAGCTGTTTGAGAAGATATAGATGTTTGAGGAGAGATAGATGTTTGAGGAGAGATAGATGTTTGAGGAGAGATAGATGTTTGAGGAGAGATAGCTGTTTGAGGAGAGATAGCTGTTTGAGGAGTGGTAGATGTCTGAGGAGAGAGATAGCTGTTTGAGGAGATACAGATGTTTGAGGAGAGATAGCTGTTTGAGGAGAGATAGCTGTTTGAGGAGTGGTAGATGTCTGAGGAGAGAGATAGCTGTTTGAGGAGATACAGATGTTTGAGGAGAGATAGCTGTTTGAGGAGAGATAGCTGTTTGAGGAGTGATAGATGTCTGAGGAGAGAGATAGATGTTTGAGGAGATACAGATGTTTGAGGAGAGATAGCGTTTTGAGGGGAGAAAGATGTTTGAGGAGAGATAGCGTTTTGAGGGGAGAAAGATGTTTGAGGAGAGATAGCTGTTTGAGGAGAGATAGATGTCTGAGGAGAGATAGCTGTTTGAGGAGATATAGATGTTTGAGAAGAGAAAACTGTTTGAGGAAAGATAGCTGTTTGAGGGGAGAAAGATGTTTGAGGAGAGATAGATGGTTGAGGAGAGATAGCTGTTTGAGAAGAGAGATAGATGTTTGAGGGGAGAAAGCTGTCTGAGGAGAGATAGCTGTTTGAGGAGATATAGATGTTTGAGGAGAGATAAATGTTTGAGGAGAGAAAACTGTTTGAGGGGAGATAGATGTTTGAGGGGAGAAAGATGTTTGAGGAGAGATAGCTGTTTGAGGAGAGATAGATGTTTGAGGAGAGATAGCTGTTTGAGGAGAAATGAATGTTTGCATGAGTAGAGAAAGATGTTTGAGAAGTTATAGATGTTTGAGGAGAGAGAGCTGTTTGAGGAGAGAAAGCTGTTTGAGGAGAAATAGATGTTCGAGGGGAGATAGATGTTTGAGGGGAGATGACTGTTTGAGGAGAAATAGATGTTTGAGGAGAAATAATTGTTTGAGGAGAGAAAGATGTTTGAGGAGAGATAGCTCTTTGAAGAGTTATAGATGTCTGAGGAGAGATAGCTGTTTGAGGAGAGATAGCTGTTTGAGGAGTGGTAGATGTCTGAGGAGAGAGATAGATGTTTGAGGAGATACAGATGTTTGAGGAGAGATAGATGTTTGAGGAGAGATAGCGTTTTGAGGGGAGAAAGATGTTTGAGGAGAGAAAGATGTTTGAGGGGAGAAAGATGTTTGAGGAGAGACAGATGTTTGAGGAGAGATAGATGTTTGAGGAGTGGTAGATGTCTGAGGGGAGAAAGATGTTTGAGGAGAGATAGATTTTTGAGGAGAGATAGCTGTTTGAGGAGTGGTAGATGTCTGAGGAGAGATAGCTGTTTGAGGAGAGATAGATATGTGAGGAGATATAGATGTGTGAGGAGAGAAAGCTGTTTGAGGAGAAAGATAGATGTTTGAGGGGAAAAAGATGTTTGACAAGAGATAGCTGTTTGAGAGTTATAGATGTCTGAGGAGAGAGAGAGAGAGCTGTTTAAGGAGAGATAGATGTTTGAGGAGAGATAGCTATATGAGGGGAGAAAGATGTTTGAGGAAAGATAGATGTTTGAGGAGAGATAGCTGATTGAGGAGAGATAAATGTTTGAGGAGAGAAAACTGTTTGAGGAGAGATAGCTGTTTGAGGAGAAATAGATGTTTGAGGGGAGATAGCTGTTTGAAGAGAGATAGATGTTTGAGGAGAGATAGCTGTTTGAGGAGATATAGATGTTTGAGGAGAGATAGATGGTTGAGGAGAAATAGCTGTTTGAGAAGAGAGAGAGATGTTTGAGGGGAGAAAGATGTTTGAGAAGAGATAGCTGTTTGAGGAGTTATAGATGTTTGAGGAGAGATAGAGGGTTGAGAAGAGATTGCTGTTTGAGGATAGAAATATGTTTGAGGAGAGATAGCTGTTTCAGGGGAGAAAGATGTTTGAGGGGAGAAAAATGTTTGAGGAGAGATAGATGTTTGAGGGGAGAAAGATGTTTGAGGGGAGAAAGATGTTTGAGGAGAGATAGCTGTTTGTGGAGTGGTAGATGTCTGAGGAGAGATAGCTGTTTGAGGATAGATAGATATGTGAGGAGAGATAGATGTATGAGGAGAGAAAGCTGTTTGAGAAGAGAGATAGATGTTTAAGGGGAAAAAGATGTTTGAGGAGAGAAAGCTGTTTGAGGAGTTATAGATGTCTGAGGAGAGAGAGCTGTTTAAAAGAAGATAGCTGTTAGATGGGAGATATCTTTTGAGGGGAAATAGCTGTTAGAGAGGGAATAGTTGTTTGAGGGGAGATAGCTGTTAGAGAGGGAATAGTTGTTTGAGGGGAGATAGCTGTCAGAGAGGAAATAGCTGTTTGAGGGGAGATAGCTGTTAGAGGAAATAGTTGTTTGAGGGGAGATAGTTGTTAGAGAGGAAAGAGTTGTTTGAGGGGAGACAGCTGTTAGAGAGGAAATAGTAGTTTGAGGGGAGACAGCTGTTAGAGAGTAAATAGTTGTTTGAGAGGAGACAGCTGTTAGAGAGGAAATAGTTGTTTGAGGGGAAACAGCTGTTAGAGAGGAAATAGTTGTTTGAGCGGAGATAGCTGTTAGAGAGGAAATATGTGTTTGAGGAGAAATAGCTGTTTGAGGAGAGAAAGCTGTTTGAGGAGAGATAGATGTTTGAGGAGAGAAAGCTGTTTGAGGAGAGATAGCTGTTTGAGGAGATATAGATGTTTGAGGAGAGATAGCTGTTTGAGGAGAGATAGATGTTTGAGGAGAGATAGCTGTTTGAGGAGAAATGAATGTTTGCATGAGTAGAGAAAGATGTTTGAGAAGTTATAGATGTTTGAGGAGAGAGAGCTGTTTGAGGAGAGAAAGCTGTTTGAGGAGAAATAGATGTTCGAGGGGAGATAGATGTTTGAGGGGAGATGACTGTTTGAGGAGAAATAGATGTTTGAGGAGAAATAATTGTTTGAGGAGAGAAAGATGTTTGAGGAGAGATAGCTCTTTGAAGAGTTATAGATGTCTGAGGAGAGATAGCTGTTTGAGGAGAGATAGCTGTTTGAGGAGTGGTAGATGTCTGAGGAGAGAGATAGATGTTTGAGGAGATACAGATGTTTGAGGAGAGATAGATGTTTGAGGAGAGATAGCGTTTTGAGGGGAGAAAGATGTTTGAGGAGAGAAAGATGTTTGAGGGGAGAAAGATGTTTGAGGAGAGACAGATGTTTGAGGAGAGATAGATGTTTGAGGAGTGGTAGATGTCTGAGGGGAGAAAGATGTTTGAGGAGAGATAGATTTTTGAGGAGAGATAGCTGTTTGAGGAGTGGTAGATGTCTGAGGAGAGATAGCTGTTTGAGGAGAGATAGATATGTGAGGAGATATAGATGTGTGAGGAGAGAAAGCTGTTTGAGGAGAGAGATAGATGTTTGAGGGGAGAAAGATGTTTGAGAAGAGGTAGCTGTTCGAGAGTTATAGATGTCTGAGGAGAGAGAGAGAGCTGTTTAAGGAGAGATAGATGTTTGAGGAGAGATAGCTATATGAGGGGAGAAAGATGTTTGAGGAAAGATAGATGTTTGAGGAGAGATAGCTGTTTGAGGAGAGATAAATGTTTGAGGAGAGAAAATTGTTTGAGGAGAGATAGCTGTTTGAGGAGATATAGATGTTTGAGGAGAGATAGATGGTTGAGGAGAGATAGCTGTTTGAGGAGTGGTAGATGTCTGAGGAGAGATAGCTGTTTGAGGAGTGGTAGATGTCTGAGGAGAGATAGCTGTTTGAGGATAGATAGATATGTGAGGAGATATAGATGTGTAAGGAGAGAAAGCTGTTTGAGGAGAGAGATAGATGTTTGAGGGGAAATAGATGTTTGAGAAGAGATAGCTCTTTGAGAGTTATAGATGTCTGAGGAGAGAGAGAGCTGTTTAAGGAGAGATAGATGTTTGAGGAGAGATAGCTGTATGAGGGGAGAAAGATGTTTGAGGAGAGATAGCTGTTTGAGGAGAGATAGCTGTTTGAGGAGAGATAGCTGTTTGAGGAGAGACATATGTTTGAGGAGAGATAGCTGTTTGAGGAGAGAAAGATGTTTGAGGAGAAATAGATGTTTGGGGGAGAAAGATGTTTGAGGAGAGAGCTGTTTGAGGAGAGATAGATGTCTGAGGAGAGATAGCTGTTTGAGGAGATATAGATGTTTGAGGAGAGATAAATGTTTGAGGAGAGAAAACTGTTTGAGGAGAGATAGCTGTTTGAGGGGAGAAAGATGTTTGAGGAGAGATAGATGTTTGAGGAGAGATAGCTGTTTGAGGAGAGATAAATGTTTGAGGAGAGAAAATTGTTTGAGGAGAGATAGCTGTTTGAGGAGATATAGATGTTTGAGGAGAGATAGATGGTTGAGGAGAGATAGCTGTTTGAGGAGTGGTAGATGTCTGAGGAGAGATAGCTGTTTGAGGAGTGGTAGATGTCTGAGGAGAGATAGCTGTTTGAGGATAGATAGATATGTGAGGAGATATAGATGTGTAAGGAGAGAAAGCTGTTTGAGGAGAGAGATAGATGTTTGAGGGGAAATAGATGTTTGAGAAGAGATAGCTCTTTGAGAGTTATAGATGTCTGAGGAGAGAGAGAGCTGTTTAAGGAGAGATAGATGTTTGAGGAGAGATAGCTGTATGAGGGGAGAAAGATGTTTGAGGAGAGATAGCTGTTTGAGGAGAGATAGCTGTTTGAGGAGAGATAGCTGTTTGAGGAGAGACATATGTTTGAGGAGAGATAGCTGTTTGAGGAGAGAAAGATGTTTGAGGAGAAATAGATGTTTGGGGGAGAAAGATGTTTGAGGAGAGAGCTGTTTGAGGAGAGATAGATGTCTGAGGAGAGATAGCTGTTTGAGGAGATATAGATGTTTGAGGAGAGATAAATGTTTGAGGAGAGAAAACTGTTTGAGGAGAGATAGCTGTTTGAGGGGAGAAAGATGTTTGAGGAGAGATAGATGTTTGAGGAGAGATAGCTGTTTGAGGAGAGATAAATGTTTGAGGAGAGAAAATTGTTTGAGGAGAGATAGCTGTTTGAGGAGATATAGATGTTTGAGGAGAGATAGATGGTTGAGGAGAGATAGCTGTTTGAGGAGTGGTAGATGTCTGAGGAGAGATAGCTGTTTGAGGAGTGGTAGATGTCTGAGGAGAGATAGCTGTTTGAGGATAGATAGATATGTGAGGAGATATAGATGTGTAAGGAGAGAAAGCTGTTTGAGGAGAGAGATAGATGTTTGAGGGGAAATAGATGTTTGAGAAGAGATAGCTCTTTGAGAGTTATAGATGTCTGAGGAGAGAGAGAGCTGTTTAAGGAGAGATAGATGTTTGAGGAGAGATAGCTGTATGAGGGGAGAAAGATGTTTGAGGAGAGATAGATGTTTGAGGAGAGATAGCTGTTTGAGGAGAGATAGCTGTTTGAGGAGAGACATATGTTTGAGGAGAGATAGCTGTTTGAGGAGAGAAAGATGTTTGAGGAGAAATAGATGTTTGGGGGAGAAAGATGTTTGAGGAGAGAGCTGTTTGAGGAGAGATAGATGTCTGAGGAGAGATAGCTGTTTGAGGAGATATAGATGTTTGAGGAGAGATAAATGTTTGAGGAGAGAAAACTGTTTGAGGAGAGATAGCTGTTTGAGGGGAGAAAGATGTTTGAGGAGAGATAGATGTTTGAGGAGAGATAGCTGTTTGAGGAGAGAAAGCTGTTTGAGGGGAGATAGATGTTTGAGGGGAGAAAGATGTTTGAGGAGAGATAGCTGTTTGAGGAGAGATAGATGTCTGAGGAGAGATAGCTGTTTGAGGAGATATAGATGTTTGAGAAGAGAAAACTGTTTGAGGAAAGATAGCTGTTTGAGGGGAGAAAGATGTTTGAGGAGAGATAGATGGTTGAGGAGAGATAGCTGTTTGAGAAGAGAGATAGATGTTTGAGGGGAGAAAGCTGTCTGAGGAGAGATAGCTGTTTGAGGAGATATAGATGTTTGAGGAGAGATAAATGTTTGAGGAGAGAAAACTGTTTGAGGAGAGATAGCTGTTTGAGGGGAGAAAGATGTTTGAGGAGAGATAGCTGTTTGAGGAGAGATAGATGTCTGAGGAGAGATAGCTGTTTGAGGAGATATAGATGTTTGAGAAGAGAAAACTGTTTGAGGAAAGATAGCTGTTTGAGGGGAGAAAGATGTTTGAGGAGAGATAGATGGTTGAGGAGAGATAGCTGTTTGAGAAGAGAGATAGATGTTTGAGGGGAGAAAGCTGTCTGAGGAGAGATAGCTGTTTGAGGAGATATAGATGTTTGAGGAGAGATAAATGTTTGAGGAGAGAAAACTGTTTGAGGAGAGATAGCTGTTTGAGGGGAGAAAGATGTTTGAGGAGAGATAGATGTTTGAGGAGAGATAGATGTTTGAGGAGAGAAAGCTGTTTGAGGGGAGATAGATGTTTGAGGGGAGAAAGATGTTTGAGGAGAGATAGCTGTTTGAGGAGAGATAGATGTCTGAGGAGAGATAGCTGTTTGAGGAGATATAGATGTTTGAGAAGAGAAAACTGTTTGAGGAAAGATAGCTGTTTGAGGGGAGAAAGATGTTTGAGGAGAGATAGATGGTTGAGGAGAGATAGCTGTTTGAGAAGAGAGATAGATGTTTGAGGGGAGAAAGCTGTCTGAGGAGAGATAGCTGTTTGAGGAGATATAGATGTTTGAGGAGAGATAAATGTTTGAGGAGAGAAAGCTGTTTGAGGGGAGATAGATGTTTGAGGGGAGAAAGATGTTTGAGGAGAGATAGCTGTTTGAGGAGAGATAGATGTCTGAGGAGAGATAGCTGTTTGAGGAGATATAGATGTTTGAGAAGAGAAAACTGTTTGAGGAAAGATAGCTGTTTGAGGGGAGAAAGATGTTTGAGGAGAGATAGATGGTTGAGGAGAGATAGCTGTTTGAGAAGAGAGATAGATGTTTGAGGGGAGAAAGATGTCTGAGGAGAGATAGCTGTTTGAGGAGATATAGATGTTTGAGGAGAGATAAATGTTTGAGGAGAGAAAACTGTTTGAGGAGAGATAGCTGTTTGAGGAGAGAAAGATGTTTGAGGAGAGATAGATGTTTGAGGAGAGATAGCTGTTTGAGGAGAGATAGCTGTTTGAGGAGTGGTAGATGTCTGAGGAGAGATAGCTGTTTGAGGAGAGATAGCTGTTTGAGGAGAGAGATAGATGTCTGAGGAGAGAGATAGATGTTTGAGGAGATACAGATGTTTGAGGAGAGATAGCGTTTTGAGGGGAGAAAGATGTTTGAGGAGAGATAGCGTTTTGAGGGGAGAAAGATGTTTGAGGAGAGATAGCTGTTTGAGGAGAGATAGATGTCTGAGGAGAGATAGCTGTTTGAGGAGATATAGATGTTTGAGAAGAGAAAACTGTTTGAGGAAAGATAGCTGTTTGAGGGGAGAAAGATGTTTGAGGAGAGATAGATGGTTGAGGAGAGATAGCTGTTTGAGAAGAGAGATAGATGTTTGAGGGGAGAAAGCTGTCTGAGGAGAGATAGCTGTTTGAGGAGATATAGATGTTTGAGGAGAGATAAATGTTTGAGGAGAGAAAACTGTTTGAGGGGAGATAGATGTTTGAGGGGAGATAGATGTTTGAGGAGAGATAGCTGTTTGAGGAGAGATAGATGTTTGAGGAGAGATAGCTGTTTGAGGAGAAATGAATGTTTGCATGAGTAGAGAAAGATGTTTGAGAAGTTATAGATGTTTGAGGAGAGAGAGCTGTTTGAGGAGAGAAAGCTGTTTGAGGAGAAATAGATGTTCGAGGGGAGATAGATGTTTGAGGGGAGATGACTGTTTGAGGAGAAATAGATGTTTGAGGAGAAATAATTGTTTGAGGAGAGAAAGATGTTTGAGGAGAGATAGCTCTTTGAAGAGTTATAGATGTCTGAGGAGAGATAGCTGTTTGAGGAGAGATAGCTGTTTGAGGAGTGGTAGATGTCTGAGGAGAGAGATAGATGTTTGAGGAGATACAGATGTTTGAGGAGAGATAGATGTTTGAGGAGAGATAGCGTTTTGAGGGGAGAAAGATGTTTGAGGAGAGATAGATGTTTGAGGGGAGAAAGATGTTTGAGGAGAGACAGATGTTTGAGGAGAGATAGATGTTTGAGGAGATATAGATGTTTGAGGAGAGATAGCTGTTTGAGGAGAGATAGCTGTTTGAGGAGTGGTAGATGTCTGAGGAGAGAGATAGATGTTTGAGGAGATACAGATGTTTGAGGAGAGATAGATGTTTGAGGAGAGATAGCGTTTTGAGGGGAGAAAGATGTTTGAGGAGAGAAAGATGTTTGAGGGGAGAAAGATGTTTGAGGAGAGACAGATGTTTGAGGAGAGATAGATGTTTGAGGAGTGGTAGATGTCTGAGGGGAGAAAGATGTTTGAGGAGAGATAGATTTTTGAGGAGAGATAGCTGTTTGAGGAGTGGTAGATGTCTGAGGAGAGATAGCTGTTTGAGGAGAGATAGATATGTGAGGAGATATAGATGTGTGAGGAGAGAAAGCTGTTTGAGGAGAGAGATAGATGTTTGAGGGGAAAAAGATGTTTGACAAGAGATAGCTGTTTGAGAGTTATAGATGTCTGAGGAGAGAGAGAGAGAGCTGTTTAAGGAGAGATAGATGTTTGAGGAGAGATAGCTATATGAGGGGAGAAAGATGTTTGAGGAAAGATAGATGTTTGAGGAGAGATAGCTGATTGAGGAGAGATAAATGTTTGAGGAGAGAAAACTGTTTGAGGAGAGATAGCTGTTTGAGGAGAAATAGATGTTTGAGGGGAGATAGCTGTTTGAAGAGAGATAGATGTTTGAGGAGAGATAGCTGTTTGAGGAGATATAGATGTTTGAGGAGAGATAGATGGTTGAGGAGAAATAGCTGTTTGAGAAGAGAGAGAGATGTTTGAGGGGAGAAAGATGTTTGAGAAGAGATAGCTGTTTGAGGAGTTATAGATGTTTGAGGAGAGATAGAGGGTTGAGAAGAGATTGCTGTTTGAGGATAGAAATATGTTTGAGGAGAGATAGCTGTTTCAGGGGAGAAAGATGTTTGAGGGGAGAAAAATGTTTGAGGAGAGATAGATGTTTGAGGGGAGAAAGATGTTTGAGGGGAGAAAGATGTTTGAGGAGAGATAGCTGTTTGAGGAGGAGAGAAAGCTGTTTGAGGAGAAATAGATGTTTGAGGAGTGATAGATGTCCGAGGAGAGATAGCTGTTTGAGGAGATATAGATGTTTGAGGAGAGATAGATGTATGAGGAGAGAAAGCTGTTTGAGAAGAGAGATAGATGTTTAAGGGGAAAAAGATGTTTGAGGAGAGAAAGCTGTTTGAGGAGTTATAGATGTCTGAGGAGAGAGAGCTGTTTAAAAGAAGATAGCTGTTAGATGGGAGATATCTTTTGAGGGGAAATAGCTGTTAGAGAGGGAATAGTAGTTTGAGGGGAGATAGCTGTTAGAGAGGGAATAGTTGTTTGAGGGGAGATAGCTGTCAGAGAGGAAATAGTTGTTTGAGGGGAGATAGCTGTTAGAGGAAATAGTTGTTTGAGGGGAGATAGTTGTCAGAGAGGAAAGAGTTGTTTGAGGGGAGACAGCTGTTAGAGAGGAAATATGTGTTTGAGGAGAAATAGTTGTTTGAGGGGGGAGTTATAGATGTCTGAGGATAGATAGCTGTTTGAGGAGAGAAAGATGTTTGAGGGGAGAAATATGTTTGAGGAGAGATAAATGTTTGAGGAGAGATAAATGTTTGAGGAGAGATAAATGGTTGAGGAGAGAAAACTGTTTGAGGAGAGATAGAGGTTTGAGGAGAGATAGAGGTTTGAGGAGAGATAGATGTTGGAGGAGAGATAGCTGTTTCAGGGGAGAAAGATGTTTGAGAAGAGAAAGCTGTTTGAGGAGATATAGATTTTGGAGGAGAGATACATGTATGAGGAGAGAGAGCTGTTTAAAAGAAGATAGCTGTTAGATGGGAGATATCTTTTGAGGGGAAATAGTTGTTAGAGAGGGAATAGTAGTTTGAGGGGAGACAGCTGTTAGAGAGCAAATAGTTGTTTGAGGGGGGAGTTATAGATGTCTGAGGATAGATAGCTGTTTGAGGAGTGGTAGATGTTTGAGGGGAGATGGCTGTTTGAGGAGAAATAGATGTTTGAGGAGTGATAGATGTCCGAGGAGAGATAGCTGTTTCAGGGGAGAAAGATGTTTGAGAAGAGAAAGCTGTTTGAGGAGAGATAGAGGTTTGAGGAGAGATAGAGGTTTGAGGAGAGATAGATGTTGGAGGAGAGATAGCTGTTTCAGGGGAGAAAGATGTTTGAGAAGAGATAGATGTTTGAGGAGATACAGATGTTTGAGGAGAGATAGAGGTTTGAGGAGAGATAGATGTTCGAGGGGAGATAGATGTTTGAGGGGAGAAAAATGTTTGAGGAGAGAAAAATGTTTGAGAAGAGATAGCTGTTTGAGGAGTGGTAGATGTTTGAGGGGAGATGGCTGTTTGAGGAGAGATAGAGGTTTGAGGAGAGATAGAGGTTTGAGGAGAGATAGAGGTTTGAGGAGAGATAGAGGTTTGAGGAGAGATAGATGTTCGAGGGGAGATAGATGTTTGAGGAGGGATAGATGTTTGAGGAGAGATAAATGTTTGAGGAGAGAAAACTGTTTGAGGAGTTATAGATGTCTGAGGATAGATAGCTGTTTGAGGAGAAATGGATGTTTGCATGAGTAGAGAAAGATGTTTGAGGAGAAATAGATGTTTGGGGGAGAAAGATGTTTGAGGAGAAATAGTTGTTTGAGGAGAGATAGAGGTTTGAGGAGAGATAGATGTTCGAGGGGAGATAGATGTTTGAGGAGTGGTAGATGTTTGAGGAGAGATAGAGGTTTGAGGAGAGATAGAGGTTTGAGGAGAGATAGAGGTTTGAGGAGAGATAGATGTTGGAGGAGAGATAGCTGTTTGAAGAGTTATAGATGTCTGAGGATAGATAGCTGTTTGAGGAGGAGAGAAAGCTGTTTAAGGAGAAAAAGCTGTTATAGGAGTTATATATGTTTCAGTGGAGATAGATCTTTGAGGGTAGATTGATGTTTGAGGGGAGAAAAATGTTTGAGGAGAGATAAATGGTTGAGGAGAGAAAACTGTTTGAGGAGAGATAGATGTTTGAGGGGAGAAAGATGTTTGAGAAGTAATAGATGTTTGGGAGGAGAAACCTGTTTAAAAGAAGATAGCTGTTAGATGGGAGATATCTTTTGAGGGGAAATAGTTGTTAGAGAGGGAATAGTTGTTTGAGGGGAGATAGCTGTTAGAGAGGGAATAGTTGTTTGAGGGGAGATAGCTGTTAGAGAGGGAATAGTTGTTTGAGGGGAGACAGCTGTTAGAGAGGAAAAAGTAGTTTGAGGGGAGACAGCTGTTAGGGAGGAAATAGTTGTTTGAGGGGAAATAGCTGTCAGAGAGAAAATAGTTGTTTGAGGGGAGACAGCTGTTAGAGAGGGAATAGTTGTTTGAGGGGAGATAGCTGTTAGAGAGGGAATAGTTGTTTGAGGGGAGATAGCTGTTAGAGAGTGAATAGTTGTTTGAGGGGAGACAGCTGTTAGAGAGGAAATAGTAGTTTGAGGGGAGACAGCTGTTAGAGGAAATAGTTGTTTGAGGGAAGATAGCTGTCAGAGAGGAAACAGTTGTTTGAGGGGAGATAGATGTTAGAGAGGAAATGGTTGTTTGAGGGGAGATAGCTGTTAGAGAGGAAATAGTAGTTTGAGGGGAGACAGCTGTTAGAGAGGAAATAGTTGTTTGAGGGAAGATAGCTGTCAGAGAGGAAACAGTTGGTTGAGGGGAGATAGATGTTAGAGAGAAAATAGGTGCTTGAGGGGCAGTATGCATTTGATAGTTTTAGCACACCTGGCCCCATTGGCCAAGTAAGCTAATGCCATTTATTACTCAACTTCTTTTGAGTAACCAAAAATGATATTTGGCTTGCAGCATGGTGGCTGGAGCTATCATGTTTGTTAAACAACTTACCTTGACCCACTTTCAAGGTTACAGTGATAAAATGTGTCAAAACCTTAAAACAACTTCTTCTGAATAACCAAGATGTCTAGGGTGATGATATTTGGTCAATTGCATGTGTAGATAATAAAGGAATATCAAGTTTGTTCAAATCAATGACCTTGACCCAATTTTTCGTAAAATCAAACACATCAAGGTCAAAATATTTTAAAATCTGCAAATTATTTCTGACATCAATGAAGCCAGAGTAATGATATTTAGCCTGTAGTTTGCTTGGATGAAGGATGTCTAGTTTAAAAAAAAAATAAGCATAAATAAGCAAGAATGCTTAAAAATACTGAAAGTTGGGAACCATCTGTGCAGATTAAATATGCAAAAATGACACATGCAAATCTTTCAACTTCTACAGTACCTAAAACAAGTGATGTGAAAATAAAATGAAATAAAAATAATAACTACTCAAAAACAAGTGGAATGTTTTATTCGTTAAAACAAGAAGTGTGTACAGATGTACATATATAAAAAGTAAACAATGACATATATATATATCATGTAAATGTGATGTACGGAAACAAATTACAATATACGACTTGTATTGATTTGTAAATCATACACATGTGGACTGCCTATAGCAGCCAGGTGACTATACCTGTGTCAGGTATACATCGTTATCCAGGTAATACTCTTAATGAGGACGGATGAAACATGTTACCCAGGTACATCTGTAACATATCATCAACTAGGACGGAAAAGAAAATCTAGAAATCTCTCTAGTCTCATTCTGAGGTGCACACAGGCTTATTAAAATTGACAATTCCTTTTTCTCGGTCTGCAATCCTAGCCTAGAAAATATTTAGACCAAATGAACCCGACAAATTTTACAGGTTGACTTGAGATTTATAAGAAAATGACTTTGATAAAATATAAAAAAATAAATTTACTAAAAGTGGACACATGTACATGTATATATAGACAATCAAAAGACAGTAATTAGCAATGCATTTTTAACGAACCATTTATCACATTAAATATTTAACTTTAACAACCATTCATGATATGGGTACCTTTTGTATGTGTAGAAAATACAAGTACACCTGGTCAATGGCCTGTGTATAAAAATTAAGTATTGTGAAACTTAATGGAATGTGTTGTGGTGACATCAGACATACTGTAAAATCAGATATTTTTGAGGGGCCAAAATTTCACGGTTTCCGGACAAAATACCATTTTGTGGGTACATAAATTTGTGGATAACAACTACCCATTCAAACTCAAAACTGTTTTATATCAAACTTCTAATTACTTTGTGAACCAATGACTTAAGAAATTTAAAATCCCCACAAAAATTAGAGATTTCACAGTACATAAAAGACATGTTAACGGAATACATGTAATCAATAAAGGAATGTCAATATCTGGTGACATTTGAACAGACAGTTGAACACCACTATTTTTGTGAAAAATATAACTATTCAGTGAGCCATGCAGTTTTGAAATGGTTACTATCTAAAAATCGCAACACAAGAGTAAATATGACCAGGTGGTAATATAGAGTGACTGGTAGCTTGGACAGGTGCAGAGTCAAAGTCTGGTATCACCTCCGTCCCCTACCCCTCAGCATTACACTATGACAAAAAGCTCACTTCCTGCCTCCCACTCTTTTAATTTGTACGAACCATTAGACATACATGTGTCATTGGACTTTTTATTTTCATGTTTTTTTGTTTTTTTGATGGAGATCATTTGGATTTCGAAACATTATATAACATGGTTTTATACGTTAACATGCCACATGGATACATCAGTATTATAATGGTCACCTATGGGCCATTTCTGTATATCCTATAACTTATGTTACGCGTCGTTATGCCCTTGTAAAACAAGTCATGTACAAAAAAAGGGTAAAAGGTAAGTGGTATTTTATATTTAATGTTTCAAAACGTAGAGTTCAAAACGTAGAGACTTTCAGCTTATCTTATAGATTTATTTATACGTAGCCAGGCTTTGAACAGACAGTGGCGCAGTGACAGGATATTAATGTGAAAGAGTCTTATGGTGATCAGTATGCCTTGCCCACCATCATATGTTTAGAAGAAGTGATGGGGCCAAGGGGAATTCCTGGAGATCTGATGTCCGGGCGAGATTTTTCCTGTAGCACAGCATTCTGGGTATATGCTGGAGCTTTACTGAGCAATTGGTCAGCATAGAAAAGAGCCTGTAACAAAAGGGTACAAAAAGGTCAGAAAGTTAGTACAACCAGAAAACATGGCCATTAATTACTGTGAAATCACTCATTTTCATGGCTTTTTTAATTACATGAATTTTGCGGGTAATCTTCATTCGCAAATTCAAAGGTCCAGGAATTAATTACAAGTTTGATGTAAAGCAATTCTCTGCTTGAGTGGGTACTTATAAATCAGGAATTCATGTACCAACGAAATAGTGTCTTGTCGAGAAACCACGAAATTTGAGCCCCACAAAAATATCTGATTTCACAGGAATTAATTAAAGCAGCAAACAGAAGTAAATTGATAAAGCACTGTTGCAAGAATCATCAACTTGAACATGTGTTCCAACTTACACCTATATTCCTAATTCAGTAGTATGTAAATGGCTAATGAAAGTTCAACGTTGTTCTTGTATGAGGTTCATAAGACAATGTAGTTTTTTTATACCCAACATAACTATAAGTACATTTTAAATCAAAGTAACAAGCAGTAATAATTGAAAAAAAATATAAACCTTTTTCACATTTGCACTAACATGTGATGTTTTTGGCAGACAAACTGTATTATTGATATAGGTATATAAAGTACTGTCACCTACCTTTGGAGCACTGACGGTCTGTATGCCCACTGAGCGGGTAAGCACCTTGCGAAGTCCTCCTAGCCGGGTAGTGGCAGAAAGAACTCGCATCTTGTCCAGACTGGAGGGAATGGTGTTTTTGGGTCGAGGTATTAGGCCCAGATCACCCAGCTGGTAGTGGGGCAAAGTGCCCTGGGAACTTTTAGCTATCGGGGACATTGGCAACATCCTGCAAGGCAACAGGTCCACGATTTCAACAATATTTATGACTCCTTTACAATTATTTTTTACCCACAATGTATCCAAGCTAGCTTAATATGCTTAATTTTGTCAGATGTCAGAACTATGAAAAAATTAATATGTAACTAAATGAGTAATATATACAGGAGGAATTCACATTGCTTTGAGGTTTTAAAGGGATCAAGCTAAATGTGATTACTGTATAGCAAATAAACAAAACTGAAAAATATAGTACTCTATCGCAACTATAAAAGTAACATAGATCTCATCAGAAAGCATAGATGACCCATAGCTTATAACAAGGTAAAATTGAAAGAAATGAAGTTCACAAAACACTGTGTAATGCAAACCTAGGGAACTTATGTTAAGTGCTCATATATAGCTAATTCATACACACATGTTGATAAGGCTGTCTTACCCGCGTTTGATACCCTGTTTGCTACCCGGCATCTCACTGGCGCTGCGTTGTCGTACTTTTTGGTGTTTGCCTAGCGCACCAGGCTCAGGGCCCACACCCACTGCTGCAGCACTGTTGAGCAGGACGAGGAGATTCTCCAACATATTGTCTCGTCGCTCTATGTCATTGAGTCCTGCCCCATACACTGGCATTTCTTCCTCTTCATCATATTTCTGTAAGGAAGTATATATGTCATACAATGTCAGTTTTGAATACCAGGGAAAATGGGATCCAACGTCTGCTTGTGAATGTTCAGTGTAGTGATGCGTACCCCAGTTGATGGATTTCTAAATGAAATTCACTAGTCGTGCCATTAGAGTAATTGAAATTCAAAAGAAGAGATGATCAGATAAATCAAATGGGGAGTCTCGGTAACTATAATCCAGTTTACATGTTTCGACCCACTAGGTGTGATTCCTACCCTGAGAAATACAGAGGTTCACCAACAAGTGATGGTTGGTTATCATGTTTATCTAGGTTGAGTTTATTTCTAATTTGTAAAAGACTCAAAGTTTACTACTGAGATAAACTTGTTGATTGTTAAATGATAACCAGCATTCACAAGTAAGGTTGGACCACATTGTTCATATTTATCTGGAAAACGACATATTTCACTTTGAAATTTATGCATTATGTCTGTTTCAAATGGGGAAAACAATTGCCATTAATCAGTCATGATGTCACAATTGAAGATGATGTCGCAAAGCATTTTTACGTGAGGTCCTAATGAAACGATTGACCAACTTTCCAAGAAGTGGTTAACCAAAACTGTCTACCAACTCCTAGCAGATTTATCCAATGAGTCATGAGGGAGAAAACCTAGAAAATGGTTGTGAGAGAAAAAATATGTATGCAGCTTGCTTTGGGAGATATTAATCGAGTATGCTACAGTACATACCCCAAGAGCCAGGCGAAGTGCGTTGGCAGCATCATATAACACTTTGTCCAGTTTTTCTCGGTTTCGTTTTTCAACTCTGTGTTTATCCTTCGCATCTTTCAAAGATTCATCATAGGTCTCATTTTCCTTTGCCAATTTTTGTATGTCTTCTCTGTAAATAAAATGGTATTAGAGAAAAGTATTTCCCAACTGTACAAAACTTAGTTCTGCTACTGGTATATATCCTAAATAATATATTTCCTAAACAATTTAAGTAATTGTTGAAGTAACCAGCAGATTTTAATTTAGTTTACCATCATTTATTAGGATGGTAATATTTTTTAAAGCAAATATACTTCTATCAATAAATTCAAATGGGATGTGTTCCCTTTACATGAGACTTCATGCCAGTTATATCAGGTATACATAAGGACTTAGGCCATCATTAGGGTTTGAATTAGACAGGTAACATTATAAATGTGCCTATATACTCTTACCATCATAAATACAACAAATAGACTGATACATGTAACAGAGACGATCAGATTACACTTTACAGACATAATTTTTCACATTTTGTTACCAGTAGGTTTCTGTTCTGATTGTTAAGTTACTTCATCTTGACATGACAGTTACACAATCATCACATGCTATAAACTTTCTGGAACAGTCATACAAAAAAATGCAACTTGATCTGGTTACCGTGTGACCTCTATATATGTGGTGTCACACGGCTTGCCTGAATTTGTCATTGTGTGGTCTGTATGCGGTAGTCATATGACCAGCACCTGACACTCTGTGACCCGTATTTGGTGTCACATGACCTGGGCCTGTCACAATGTAGCCTGTATATGATGTCATATGACCTGTAATTGGTCACATGACCTGCAGTATCTGTCATTGTGTGACCTGTATATGGTGTCACATGACCTGTACTTATCACTGTGCAGCCTCTGTGTTGTATGGTCACATGACCTGTACCTGTTATTGTGTGGCCTGTATATAGTTCTACATGATCTTTATCTGTCACCAAGTGTGTATATGGTCACATGACCTGTACTTGTCACTAAGTGGTCTCTATGTTATACGGTCACATGACCTTTACCTGTCACTGTATGGTTTGTATGTGGTGCAACATGACCTATACCTGGCACTAAGTGGCCTCTGTTGCATGGTCACATGACCTGTACCTGTTATTGTGTGGCCTGTATATAGTTCTGCATGATCTTTATCTGTCACCAAGTGTGTATATGGCCACATGACCTGTACTTGTCCCTAAGTGGTCTCTATGTTATACGGTCACATGACGTTTACCTGTCACTGTATGGTTTGAATGCGGTGCAACATGACCTATACTTGTCACTAAGTGGCCTCTATGTTGCACGATCAAATGACCTTTACCTGTCACTGTATGGTTTGAATGTGGTGCAACATGACCTATACATGTCACTAAGTGGCATCTGTTGTATGGTCACACGACCTGTTCCTGTGACTGTATGGTTTGTATGTGGTGCAAAATGACCTATACCTGTCCCTAAGTGGCATCTGTTGTATGGTCACATGACCTGTTCCTGTGACTGTATGGTTTGTATGTGGTGCAACATGACCTATACCAGTCACTAAGTGGCCTCTATGGTGCATGGTCACACAACATGTAACTGTCACTGTATGGTTTGTATGTGGTGCAACATGACCTATACCTGTCGCTAAGTGGCCTCTGTTGTATGGTCACATGACCTGTACCTGTCACTGTATGGTTTGTATGTGGTGCAACATGACCTGTACTTGTCACTAAGTGGCCTCTATGGTGCACGGTTACACGACCTGTACCTGTCACTATATGGTTTGTATGTGGTGCAACATGACCTATACCTGTCACTAAGTGGCCTTTGTTGTATGGTCACATGACCTGTACCTGTCACTGTATGGTTTGTATGTAGTGCAACATGACCTATACCTGGCACTAAGTGGCCTCTATGTTGCACGATCAAATGACCTTTACCTGTCACTGTATGGTTTGTATGTGGTGCAACATGACCTATACCTGTCCCTAAGTGGCCTCTGTTGTATGGTCACATGACCTGTACCTGTCACTAAGTGGCCTCTGTTGTATGGCCACACGACCTGTTCCTGTGACTGTGTGGCCGGTATGTGGTGCCACATGACCTATACCTGTCCCTAAGTGGCCTCTGTTGTATGGCCACACAACCTGTTCCTGTCACTGTGTGGCCGGTATGTGGTGCAACATGACCTATACCTGTCCCTAAGTGGCCTCTGTTGTATGGTCACACGACCTGTACCTGTCCCTAAGTGGCCTCTGTTGTATGGTCACACGACCTGTACCTGTGACTGTGTGGCCGATATGTGGTGCCACATGATTTGTTCCTGTCCCTAAGTGGCCTCTGTTGTATGGTCACACGACCTGTACCTGTCCCTAAGTGGCCTCTGTTGTATGGTCACACGACCTGTTCCTGTGACTGTGTGGCCGGTATGTGGTGATACATGATTTGTACCATAGCTATGTAGCCTCACCTCTGTGACTGGAGTTGTTGCTGCAGCAGTTCGTGTTCAGCCTCCACCTCCTGGTACTCCTGCTCCCTCATCTCCAGTTCTCCTACCATCGCCTCCTGGGCACGGCACTTCTCTGTCAGCATTCGTATCACCTACAAACAACACTTTATCTAGAGTACATATACACACTGTCCCTTGTTAAAGCTCCAATCTCACTTATTGCCACCATACATATTATAAACGTAATATCGTAAATTATTGTATATTTTATAACTACTTGACCAAATGTTAGATGAGTCATTGACTCAACTTTGTCATCAAGTATAAATAAAGACTATTATTATTATTATATTATTATGATGTAAAGTTAAACCTCAATTATTGCCATTCATCAAGAATGTTCAGGTACAATTTCACAGCACCTGTAGAGTATAAACTTACATTACAATAGAACGTAATGTATTTTTTCTATAACATACACTATAAAACACAGATAATATGTGGTAACTGGATAGTAAAATATAGGTAAAGTACCTCCAAACATCCCCTGAATGACCTTTTATTCCCCTACAACATCTCCCTACCTTTTGGTTGCTGTGGTTTTTCTTAGCCAGCTCCTTTTCTGTGGTTTCTAACATATCTATGTGTTGTTTCTGTTTCTTCTCCTTGGCCCGCAGGTCATCGTTCTCCTGGATAAGCTCCATGGTTTTGTCAGACTTCTGTACAAGTTGTGCCATGATCGACACGTTTTCCCGAATGGTACGTTTAGTGGTCTCTGCCATCTGTTTGTTCGAGACTTTGCGAAATTCTGCTGCCACTGTGTTGACTCTTGACACCATCTCTTTCTTTAGTCTGAATCATATAGAAGAAACCTCTGACAATTGCACAGTAACACTGTAAGAAACAACCTACAATCCATGTTGGGATCGACTTGCGAAAAACGACAAAATGGTAAATAATTGCTGAGCCAAAAATATCGTACTATAGAAAAAATTGCCTCAGCATTGCGTGTGTAACTCATTAATACTAAATCATACTCCATCATAATGTCACCTATTTACTGACATTATAGACAGTTGTTGGTGGTGATTGAAGGATACAGGACTTTCATTGGATGTTCATCAAAGCCTATACTGTTGCCCCAGACTGTAATCACATGACAATTACACAACTGTTTCACTAAGGTCAGGGCCGAACAAAATACATGTATAGATCTGTTATCAGAATCCCCAGTCAGTGATGGTTTATTTAAACCCTATTCAAGACTTCCAGGAAAATCAATTATATGACCATTTGCCCATGGTCCCTAGTTTCAATTTGCTGTAATGGGCAACAGTGAAAAAAGGGGTCAAATAAGAGTTTAAGGCATTATTGTCAACAGACTTCGGACCAGTCATAGGAACAGTGATTTCTATTAACCTTTCCTGTAAAGACGTTTAAAACAAACAATTTAATGGATTATAACAAGCCATAGTAATATGAACCTGCTGTCCACTCACCTGTCCTTGTCTATTACAGCTTTCTTCTCCAGGTCATAGATCATCTTCTTGTGGTCCTCATCCTTCTGCTTTAGGTCATCCTCCATAGCAGCAAACTTGGCCATCAGGTCCTCCTTCTGCACCTTGAACTCCTCCAATGAGGCCAGTTTACCACCTGAAGTAGTACACCAGACATTGTGAAGTCATAGTTTGTTGGCCCCATCATTAACATGTTAATATATATCTACCATTTACACATTGTCTTGGTTTTAGTCACTGTCCTGTTGGGGTCTGCATTTGTAATGAATTAATCATTGCCTCTGGTTAAGTCAAAAGCTATTAAAGGTGCATATAAGACTACCTGGTGTCAAGATCCTAAATTCAGATGGTATTCTTTCGTTTATAAGCCATTTCCCTAAAAATATGTCACCCTGGTAAAATACTAGCTGCTTCCTACCAACTCGGCTAGGGAAATTTTCTCTTTAGGTCATTCAGTAGAGTGTAAGACTAGTAAGCCAGAGGTCCCGGGTTCAACTCCTGGCGGAGGCATTGAAAAAATAATTGCCTCTGTTACAAATATTAGACAAGAGTTAGTTGCAAATCTGTTAATCAATGGGTGAAGTTCTGGTGTAAAAGAGTGGGAGACTTACCAAGGATCATGTTGTCAGAAGTGAGCTGGTCCTTGGTTTCCTGGAATTCCTGTCGGAGTTGCTGGATGGTTGCATTGGCCTGTTCTTTTTCTTGCTCTCTGGTCTGCTGGAGACCAATCAACTGTTCCTGCAGGTCGGCATTCTCATCAGCTGAAATAATAATAGTTTGTTATTGTATATGAAGTAGATGCAGAAATAATGTCTAACCAACATGTCAACAACATTTGACAATGATATTTGTTTTAAATAGGATTTGAATTAAACCAGAAAAAGACTAGCGAGTAAGAAAATCAGTACAATAATATTTCTTTTACATCATAACAGGTATTACTATGCATACATTTATGAACCATGTATTAACCCTGCAATAATCCCAAGAGAGTTGAAGAGACCAACACATATATATATAACCACTGATTCAAAACAGGAGATGGATGGGGCAGTTGGTGTTATTTCTACTAAACTTCAATAGATATTGTCATTGGGTGGGCTTAATAGCTTAATGCTGGATCAACATGGTATGTACAATTTTTATTGTCATTGTTTGTATAAAAAAAAGTTTTTTTTTTTAGAAATTAGCAGAATGATTCCAATGTTCTGTTTGACAGTACAAAAAGACATTAATTAGTAAGTTTTCCTTACTTTTAAGATCAACCTGTCTTTTCCAGAATGACACGATATCATTCTTGTCCCTGGCCATCTGATCAAACTGATCCTTGAATGCCCCCTGGCTGACTTCCAATTCATCACATTTTTTCTGGTACCTTAAAAAAGTGAAAGAAAAAACATTGCAGTATATATTATTTTGCTATCTCAGATAGTTCGTTAGTCATAAGTGAAAATCCACCAATGAATATTCATATCACAAAACTATCAATACCAGAATCTTGATCCATTTCCAAGTCTACGCTAGGACAATATGTAGCATGGATGTCACTCCGATTCATCTCTTAATTCTTGCCTAGCAGAAAGATCTCCTTCATTGCATATTTCCAATGAGGGTGAAAGTGCATGAAATGTGACTGAAATTACTATCTTTCCCATTTTATGAAACAAAATAAATCCAAAAAGCCTTCATTTGATTCCGACACACCTGTTATGATCATTACATACAACCTGCAGTAACTAGCTAGGAGATCATTTGACCACAGGGCACAGGATGTAGATTTTGAGTTTAAGTGAGTTTGGACTTGACTGCGTTCTAGGGAGATTGGTAAATTTTGTGATTCTCCCTTTTTATAAGGGAGTCTCCATCCAAATGAGGGAGGGTTGACAGCTATGTAATAAAATTTGACAGAATAGACAACATGCTATTCACTACATACAAATGTATATATATATGATACGTGGATGGTCATTGTGGCAACTGAATGTTAATTATATCTGTAAAATATGCTCGTCTTGAATGACAGTACAGAATCGAAGTTACTTCATATAACAGCTGAAAATAGTGATCCACCACTCATGGTCAACTGAAACGCTCATAGCCTACACTATTATTGCAAAACATATGGTGTGCACATCACTATGACATAAATATATGCATTGCATGAGGTCCTTGTTATCATGGCATCACAGAAATATACCTAGCAAGTCTGTTTTCCAGATCCCTGATCTGGATGAGGTAGTATTCCTTCGACAATTCATTGAGTTGTTCACTGGATGTTTTTGACGGTGATCCCCTTCCAGATTTCTTCGCACTTTTCTTTCCCTTCTTCCCACTCTTTTTCTTTTTGGGCGGCATTTTCGCTTATTTTCCTATTGTCCAGTTAATTCAAAAGTAAAATATCCAACGTATATCTGGTTGCGTTCACAATGACCTTTATAATAGGTCAACAGGCCCCCAAAAAGATTAAACCAACTACATTATTATAGAAAGATGATAGTGTCCGCCATCTTGTTGTCAACAAAGACAATGACGTCACTACTTGGATACATGAATATTTCATGAAATAGCAATGGTTAAATCGGTTGAGTCAAAACTGGAAAATATATCTATTAAAATAACATAAAGATATCAATGTACATTTAACAAAATAAAATGTTAACAAAAAAAAATCTGTTAAAAATTTCAGCTTTGTCACATGACCTTAAAAATGGCGGCCAGAAAGAAATGGAGGAAAATATTGTACGAAGACCAAGGCGTTCCAGATAACTATGTGGACTCTTCATTCCTTGATGAGATGAAGAAAAATTGTAACTTCATTAAACTTTTGATTATGTTTTTAAATTCCAATTCTTTGAAATGATTTATAAAACTTTTCAAATTCGTGAAGTTGCAATCCCTAATCAGAGAACAGTGGTAATGCCTAGCTATAGCTAATGGTCATGCAAATTACCACTGATAACTGCTATCTGCACAGTGACCATGCTAAATTCCAGTAGTATGACATGTTTAAATTGTAAGCAAGATGCATTTAACATGCTTGAGGGAATTTCTCTTCATGTTAATTTGTAGAGCAGCAGACTCAAAAGTTTGGCAGTCACTTGTATACATCCAGAACATATATATACATAAGCTAATAATGTTAATTTTCTGCAAAGAAATAGTCTATAAAAATAAGTTCAGTGACACAAATTGAAAGCAGCCTTCTGTGCATGACTTGAATGACAATGAGTTTAACCCCAGATAATGGCCAATTATATTATTTGTATCAAGTATGAAACTATCTTAGACTTAAGAGGTATTAAAAGCATACAAAACAAATTAAATCTCGATGTCAAAATTGCATCGCTTATACATGTGTTTATTTCATGAATTTAGGCATTAAAATTTATATCTGCGTCCTCAATAAGTGTGCATAAAAAAAGGATGTCTTGTATACACAGTGCAGTGTTAATCTACAAGGATATAATTAGTATTGTTAAAACTATGGGTACCATTTCAATTCATTTTATCCAGAAATTCAATGAGTCCAATACAGATTCTGTGAGTATATATAGTACACAGGACCTGTTGTGTCGCAACAATAGCTTAATATTTTTTACTGTTATACAAATGAAACCGTTTAAATCTGGGATAGTTTCAATTCACTTATTTTGATCTCATTAATATAATCATGATCACTATCTTTAGCAAGAAATAACTAGGAGAACAAAGAGTGGTCATGCATTATATATATATGACCGTCCTTGTAGTTTTGGTTTTACTCTTCTCATAAACTCCTCAAGCTCTTTAATTAGTCATAATATGGGCCAGCATTCCCTTTTAATAAAGTCCAAGGTATTATATGCTTTAATTAACTTACTTACTGTAAAATCATGAATTTTCGTGGGACATTACAGTTCGTTTATTTCGTGGATAACAAAATCCACAAAATTAAATCCCCACAAATACATGAATTTTGTATGAAATAGATAAGGGAAAATCAGAAATCAGCGAAATCTAATGTCCTTGAATCAGGCTAGTATACACAAAATTTACCCCCACAAAAATAAATGATTCTACAGTATGTTGGATACTAATAAGTGATTGTTTTTGTCATTGCAGTATACACTAGAACCTATTCCTATTGGTCAGTTGTAAGAAACTCTGGTGAAGTCACACAGCAAATCAGCAGGTAATTATGTTACATTTGACACATACCGGGTAATTATAATTTAACGCCATATGATTTTAGTCAAGTTCAAGTTCTTTATTACTTTAAGTCGGTTGACTTATCAGTTATAACATATATATACAAAACAATACAGAGACAACATACAATATGATACACACACACATACACACATGCCTACACACACACACACCGTGGAGAGTGAACACTAACCAGCAATCAGCTCAGATCTCCTTTTGTTTGCTTGTATTAAAAATTTGCCCAGATTTCTAATGTCAGATACATTCTCACAAGTAAGTAGTTGAATTAATTTATACATGCTTGTATGTCTTACATAATATTTCTTAATTAGTTTCAACCTTATATCAATATAGCAAGGACATTTTAAAATAAAATGGAACTCATCCTCGACATCATTCAGGTCACATACTGTACACAATCTGTTTTGTCTTTCAGTTCTATTATATCTGCCACACTCAATATTTAACTTATGTGCAGACATTCGAATTTTACATATTTGTTTTAAATAATTTATATTTACAGGTTTTGATAAATAGTACTGGTGACCAAAATCACACACATATTGATACAATGCTCCTTTAGGAGAAGATTGAATTTTTTCAAAACATTCTTGTCTGAATATGTCACAAAGACGTTCTTTTATAATATGAAAAGTGCTATTATTTAAACTGGAGGATTCCCACACATTTCCAAGACCAATTCTGTATAATTCTTGTTTTACACTCATTAACCAAATGTCATTATTACAAAGCATATCATCATAGCATGACCTTAGAATACAATTTCCTACATTTCTCAGTTTTATCCAATATTTGAATATTCGTAATTTTCTAACTATTTTCATGGGATATCTTCCAAGTTCATAATACACCATAACATTACTAGTTTTTTTTATGTAATCCTAATATTTGTTTGCAGAATCTCACATGCAATTTTTCGATGTCTGGTGCGGCATGGAAGCCCCATACTTCTGCTCCGTAACTTAAAACACTATTTACATAAGTATCAAAAACAGACAATTGAGTTTCTATATTAAAATATTTTTTCTTACAGACATTTAATAATGCAAACAAAGCTTTTCTCCCCTGGTCAGCAACTTGCTTTTGAGTATGTCTAAATTTTCCGTTAAAATTCAATAGTACACCAAGGTAATTGAATTGATCGACAACATCCAATTTATTTCCTTCGTAAAACCATATTTCATTTCCCCTTAATATCCCTCCATTTCTAAACACGACAATTTTTGTTTTCCCAGTATTTACGGTCAAATCCCATTTTTTGGTATAATTTGCAAGAGAGTCTAACATTGTTTGCAAACCCTCTGGTGTTTCAGATATAATCACCATATCATCTGCATACATAAGTAAAAACATATTGATATCCTGTATTTCAATAGATGGACAATTATCTGATAAAAACTGCATTTCACAATCATTTACATATATAGCAAACAAAAGGGGTGATAATATTTCCCCCTGAAATAATCCGTTTTCAATATCAAAAAATTCGGAGAGAGTACCATTATATTTAACACAACATTTCACACTTTTATATAATGATCTGATCACTTTCAGAAGTTTACCTTCTACACCTTCTTTGATCATTTTATACCATAAATTATGTCTATTAATAAAATCAAACGCTTTTGTATAATCTATAAAACAACAATAGAGACGGTTTTTTTTTTAAAGTACGATTAATTAAAGATTGTAAAGCGAAAATGGCGTCTACAGTAGAAGTGTTTTTTCTAAATCCAAACTGGGCGTCTGTTACTTTATTATATTTCATTTCAAACGATACAAGTCTTTCATTTATGATAGCAGTAAAAAGTTTACCAGCACAACTTAACAAGGTGATACCTCTATAGTTGTCCGTGTTATTAATGTCACCTTTTTTAAAAACAGGAACTATATTACCAAGTGACCACGATGATGGGAAACAACCAGACTTGAATATATTATTGAATAATAACAATAAACATGGCATTAAAATATCTTTGCAATTGATAAAATATTCATTAAAAATTCCATCTTGACCACAAGCTTTGTTAGATTTAAGTTTTTTAATAGCAGCCAGAATCTCCATCTCAGTTATTTCTATATCTAGTTCATGAGGAAGTAGATCCTCAGACTTCACGTCATAATCATTAAGATAGTCGGATATGTCCCTGTCTATCGCGTGCTCACCAGATCCCAATGAATAAAAGTGATGGTAAAAATCTTCTACATTTAAATCCACATTTAAATTTTGTTTACGTTTCCTAAACGTTTTGTAAAAAGTTCGCGGGTTGTATTTTCTTAAATAATTTAACATGTCTCCTTGCTGACATTTATACTCTCTTTTTAACTTATATTCAAGTTTCTTATACATTTTTTTTTTTTTACTAGTAATTCTCTGTTCACATTAGATTTACAAACATTAAAAGTATACAGTGCATATTTATAATCTCTATATCGTTGTTTACAGGAATCCGTAAACCATGGCTTATCTCCCTTGATAACCTTAGTCTGCTTACCTGTGCCTTTATGTATGATTGCCTTTATGTATGATTGTTTGGGTACAATAAGGAACAATTAACTCATTTAAAATACTTGTAAAATTGTTAGCACATGCATCAATTCCTTCTTGGTCCCATTCAGTAGTATCACATGACTGTATTAGCCTATCAATGTTTTCTAGCAATAACTCACAAATTCTACTATTATTTTCTTCATTCCATCTTATACTTGTTTGTCTCTTGTCATTTAAATCATTTCAATTCATTTTGAAGAAAATCTCTCAGTTTGTCCTCTGTGTCTTCTCTATATGTCTCTGCTAGGCCATGGAAAATTAAGTTCCGTTTCATAGATCTACACTGTAGGTCTTCTAGTCTTTCCCTCAATTCCTCCTGGGTCTCCAGTCAAACAGTACATGTATATGATATTATTGTTAATTACCAGGTAAATGTTAATGTTAGATAATATAACATTATAAAGTCTCATTGTCCATTTTGTATATATTTGCTTTTGATACAAAATATCACAATATTTATGTTTTATAATGGCCGAACAACATTCATCACAGGCATGACCCTTTCTTTATTGCTAATTTTACACATCATGACTTTTTTCATTTCCTTAGGCTAGCTAAGATTCTCACTTCCTGACAGCCTCGAGTCATCACAGTGAATCAAATTATCCATACATGTATACAATACATGTAATATACATAGGATATATGACCGGTATTGATCACCATTTTTATGAATTGATATGTTTATGAATACAGTTGTATTGTATTAAGTGTTACAAGATTCACATTCAACTCTATAATGGCATATGTTATACAAATTTATGCAAGGAACAACCGTTTCACAATATGAGTAGTCAAAGGAAGGCTTGTAGTTAACATCAGCTAATATACACTTTTGGCAAAGGTCTTAAGATAAAAGATAGGTTAATGAAAAATGTTTTACTTTAATTAAATACAGGTAACTGATAAGTATGTTAAATGTCTGGTTGTTGTAGTACTGGAAATTAACTGCTGTATTTCATCTATTAAGCTCGCTATCCATTCTAAATGCCCAGAATCATTTTACTGGTCTGAACCTCCCATGACCATCCTTCAGCATTTTATTATTTCACACTTCATAATTTTACTTTAATAGTGTTATTATGGTCATTTTGTGAAAATTTCACCGGTATTACACTTACTAGGTAAAATACGATATTTCTAAACTTGACCTATTATTATGTTTGTTACATTGAATTTGTAAGTTGATTATTTTACTTTCAGTCTGTGCCTCTTTGTGGTGGCCTACATCTACATGTACAACCAAAAACTGTCACCTCAGCTGCTAGTGGTTGCCATGGCAGCAGTTACTATGGTAGGCTATTTGATCAAGCTTTACACAGACCATGTGATAGAGCGAGAAGGTCCACATAGAACAGGTAAGAGCATGGAAATCAGGTTTGCAAAAAAACAAAAATTAAAACCTGAAAATGAGGCTTGAATGTTTTTTTTCTAACATTTTTAAAAGTATATGTATATGCGGAAAAAAAACTTGCACCACATTAGTGTCCTTATAATGAAGTGGTAAATAAAAAATCTGAAATGGTTTTCCAAATTATCGCAAACCAGATAATTGAAGTTGAGTAAGGTCATGAAACAGGGTAATATTATGTAATGTAACCTTCATACAGCAGCTACAGTAAATGTATAGAAGTGATAAACCTCAGGTTAATTATCTAATGAAAACAAGATCTACATTTGATAAACTTGTCATTGAGTGCTGCCCGTTTCCAATATTTCAGTACTAGACGATTTGAAGACAGCTGTGATATTCACAGGATTCAGTTTTGGCCTGTCGCCTGTCCTGGTTTCGTTGACAGAAACCATTTCCACGGATACTATCTATGCCATGACGACAGTGATGTTACTTGCTAACCTCATCTTCCATGACTACGGAGCCAGCGCTGCAATGTAAGCGAGTCTCAAAAGTGTATGCTCAAATGGCAACAATATATACTGGTTATAACAACTGGTAAATATATTGTGTACTGAAGCTATACAACACAGTATTCTAAATGGTATCTGGATGACATACTTAAAGATTGTGTTATTAAATTAAACCATATTGACTTTGTTAATAGTTTTGTGTTCAGCTAGGTCATACAACTTTTCCCTATTATTTGAATTGTTGTGTAGTATTGGGAGAGTGTATGGTATAAGGGAGATAACTCAAAATGTAATAGTTATAAATGTATAATGATTGATTGCTTTGATTTGAAACTTTCCTTGGCGAGCAGCAAGAAGTTGCAGAGACAGTAAAAATGGAGGTCAGAAATAGATGTCTATTGTTTGTCTTTAAAACGAATTACACCAAGAACTAACCCAACCCCCTAACAGGATACTACATCATTGTAGTGTAAACAACTAGGAATTTTCATATTTTGACTTTTAAATTCGAACTGCATATATATGCAGTCTGGAAATTTTCACATTGGCAATGCTTGGAGTATATACATGCGTGTGTATTTGTGACTTTAACTATGAGTGTCTTCTCTACAGGGTATCTGAGGCTCTGTCCCTCAATGCTGGGATATTTGCTTCTGTGTGTCTGGCCTCCCGACTCCATACAACATGGCACGCCTTTGCCACAGTCACACTGTCACTTCTTGTGTTTGGTCTGTGGCCAATGCTGAGGAAGCAAATGAAGGCAAGTTGATACATGAAAGGCTTCAACTATTTCATGATTGTGTACCTTGCACATATAAAGTATATTTGTGTGAATTTTGAAATTGGAGTTTACCATTTTAACACTGTGAACTTTTATATTGCTTTACCGCTGAAAGCGCTTGAGTCCTAGCTTTTATAGATTTAAAAACATTACATTTCAGACAAATAAATAAAATAAGTTTATATTGATATGTAGTTTATTTGAAGTTGAAAAAGTAATTTGATAATTGTTTCTATGTAGAAAGCTATCCCAGGAAGCCAAATTGGAATGACCTTGACCTTGTGTAGTGTGTCCATTGTTGCCTTGGTAACAGTGTCAGCAGTAGCTGGTGTCCTGGGGATGTTGCTCTTACTGTTCATCACATTTATCTGTCCAGCCTGGCTCATTAGTCTTCAACCTTACAAAGAGTAGGTTCACAAATGTGTACATTTTTTGTTTCTGACTCTGCCAATAAGGCATATTGATAATATAAGTTGATTGGTTGGTTGTAAAAGGTTTAATGTCCCATCAACAGCTAAGATCATTTAAGGTCGTGCCTTGATGTGTTTTGTGTATGTGTGCCAGAGACGAGGGATAATATAAGTAAACTTAGTAGTATGACATATTACCAAATCTTGGTATCGTGTAAAACAGCTGAGATATCAAACATATCTAAGTCCCTTAATTCAATGATCCTGTCCTAAAGAAATGCTTTAATGCTGCATTTCTGTATAGAGATAAGAAACATGTGTATCTCTTATGCTTGAATAGACATTATTCTTTAGTCTGACTGGTTTAATATATGTTTCAATCTTTCCATGTTTAATGAAGGAATGTTCATAATGTTCACAATTGATTCTACAGGTATCAGCATGTTCTAAATTTCACTGAAATGTTCAATCTTTGTACTGGCTATGATCAAAGTGGTTGCTGTTTTGGTTTTCTGGAATTTCCGCTAGCTCTACTGTACCTGTAATGCTTCATTTTTTTCGCGCATATGTTTAAAACGTTTCCATTTCTTTTCAGCAATATATATGGTCCCTGGGATGAAGCTGTCATTCAAACAAAATGAAAAATGCAGTCCAGCATCTCCAGCTTCTGGCAGGCAAATGGAGAAATTCAAAGATGTCTCTACATCTGCGGAACGGTGAAAGTCAAAGATGTCTCCACATTGTTGAACAGTGAAAATCAAAGGTGTCTCTACATCTGTTGAACAGTGAAAGTCACAGGTGTCTATACATCTGTTGAACAGTGAAAAACAAAGATGTCTCTACATCTGTTGAACAGTGAAAGGCACAGGTGTCTCTACATCTATTGAACAGTGAAAGACAATGATGTCTCTACATCTGTTGAATAGTGAAAGTCAAAGGTGTCTCTACATCTGTTGAACAGTGAAAGTCATAGGTGTCTATACATCTGTTGAACAGTGAAAATCAATGATGTCTCTACATCTGTTGAACAGTGAAAGGCACAGGTGTCTCTACATCTGTTGAACAGTGAAAATCAAAGATGTCTCTACATCTGTTGAACAGTGAAAGACAATGATGTCTCTACATCTGTTGAATAGTGAAAGTCAAAGGTGTCTCTACGTCTGTTGAACAGTGAAAGTCAAAGGTGTCTCTACGTCTGTTGAACAGTGAAAGTCATAGGTGTCTCTACATCTGTTGAACAGTGAAAAACAAAGGTGTCTCTACGTCTGTTGAACAGTGAAAGGCACAGGTGTCTCTACATCTGTTGAACAGTGAAAGTCAAAGGTGTCTCTACGTCTGTTGAACAGTGAAAGTCAGAGGTGTCTCTACATCTGTTGAACAGTGAAAGTCAAAGGTGTCTCTACATCTGTTGAACAGTGAAAGTCAAAGGTGTCTCTATGTCTGTTGAACAGTGAAAGTCAAAGATGTCTCTACATCTGTTGAACAGTGAAAGTCAAAGGTGTCTCTATGTCTGTTGAACAGTGAAAGTCAAAGGGGTCTCTACATCTGTTGAACAGTGAAAATCAATGATGTCTCTAAATCTGTTGAACAGTGAAAGGCACAGGTGTCTCTACATCTGTTGAACAGTAAAAGGTGTCTTGGCATCTGTTGAATGGTAAAAATCAGGAATGCTAATGGATTCACTTTTATGAAACAGTGAAAGCTATAGATGTCTATCAATACTTGGGTCAGCAGGGAACAGTTTAATTAGAACTTCAGCAAAAGCTATCAGTAACAGTGAAAGTTAGGGAAGTTCATAAATTCTGTTGAATCGTAATAGTCAGTGATGCTCATTTCTACTGAGGAATTATAGTAATTTGGGACATTCATCGTGCACTTTTGAGGAACAATGATATACTGTTTATGTATAAGGATATTGCCCACCTCAAACCTTGTCATACAAGGATAAGGAAAGATATGCAAACTGATGGAAGAATATTTCATATAGTTACGAAAAGATGGAAATATGAAGAAGAGAGGGATTCACAGGTGAAATTTCATGTTTTGGTTCTGAGATACTTGTCAAGAGGTCATCCTCAGAGATCCTGGACCTTGAGAAACTTGTTGTTTATTAAATTGTTATGAAATATGGTACATGTAATGTTTTATGTCAATAACACAGCCTATATTGGGAGGATTGAGGTGACGACAATAGAAAGGAATTATTACAGCAATTATAATGTTGAAATTGTGCCATAGCAATTTATTGTGGAAATTATCACTACAATATAGTCTGGAAAACGTAATAACAAAAAAGGGTTGGAATTGTCACAGCAATACACACCAATCATGATGGGGATAGGGCTACATGTCATTGTTATGTACATGTACACCAATATTAAAGTTTGGGGTACCCGGTTGTACAAGAATACTTGGTGGGAATAAGAACAGCAATATGATGTGGAAATTGTAACAACAATACAATGGGAATTAATAAAGTAATGTAACGTTAGAATTGTTACAAGATATACAGTGAGTGAATAGTTACAGCTCTACCAATTACAATATTGGAATTGTTACAGCAAAACAGTATAAGCATTGTTACAGCAATACAGTGTGGGAATTACTACAGCAATAAAATTGGGGATTATTACAGTATGGAAATCATTCCAGCATTACAGTATGGGATTTGTTACAGGATAACATTATGGGAATCATTACAGTAATACAGTATGAAAACATTACAGCAGTTTATTATTGGGATTGTTACATCATTACAGTATTGGATTGTAACAGCATTACAGTATGAGAACAGTTACACATATACAGTGTTGGAAATTGTTACAGCAATACAGAGTTTGGATTAATACAGAAATACAGTGTTGGGAATAATTACAGCAATACAGTGGAAATTATTAAGCAGTACAGTATTTTAATTATTACAGCAATACAGTGTTGGGAATTATTACAGTGTAAGGATGGTTACAAAAATACAGTGTATAGATTGTATCATCAATACAGTGTTGGAATTATTACAGCAATACAGTGTTGGAATTATTACAGCAATACAGTGTTGGGAATTACTACAGCAATACAGGCTTTGGATGGTTACAGCAATACAATGTGGGAATTATTACAGAAAATAGTGTTGGGTCTCTTACAGCAATACAGTGTTGGAATTGTTACATTAGTACAGTGTCCAAATATTGTTACAGCAATACAGTGTTGTAATTATTACAGCAATAAAATTGAGGATTGTAACAGTACTACAATGTTAGAATTATTACAGCAATACAGTGTTGGGAAAGTTACAGCAGCATAGTGTTGCAATTGTTACAAAATTGGGGATTGTTAAGGCACTACAATGTTATAATTGTTACAGCAATTCAGTGTTTGAACTGTAACAGCAGTACAGTGTTAGGAATTGTTACAGCAGTAGTGTTTGAATTGTTACAGCTGTACAATGCTTGAATTGTTACAGTAATACAGTGTTTGGAATTATAACAGCAAAACAGTGTTGGTATTGTTTCCTCAATGCAGTATTGTTATTTTTACAGCAATACAGTGTTTGAATTGTTACAGCAGTACAGTGTTGGAATTATTACAGTAATACAGTGTTGGGATTGTTACAGCAATACAGTGTTGAAATTATTACAGCAATACATTGTTTCAATTGTCACAGCAGTACAGTGTTAGAATTATTACAGTTATACAGTGTTGGGATTGTTACAGCAATACAGTGTTGGAATTATTACAGCAATATAGTGTTTGAATTGTTATAGCAGTATAGTGTTGGAATTGTTACAGCAATACAGTATTGGAACTGTTACAGCAGTACAATGTTGGAATTGTTACAGCAGTACAGTATTGGAATCGTTACAGCAGTACAGTGTTGGAATTGTTACAGCAATACAGTGTTGGGATTGTTACAGCAATACAGTGTTGGAATTTTTACATAAATACAGTGTTACAGAAGTACATCGTGGGAATTATTACAGTAATACAGTGATTGGGTTGATTACATCAATACAGTGTGGAATTTTTGTATCGTATGCATGGTATATATATAGTTCAAGCAAAAATCTATATATAGTAACACAAAACGAAACTACAATACTATGCGATCTTTTTTCTTTACATCATGCAGAACGGACTTTAAAATTTGCGACGCTCTGATTGGTTATTAATAGATCAGAAGCTAAAAAATCACCGTTTTAAACATCTCTGTGGGAATAGAAAATATGTTTCACATCGTAACCTATTTGCGTGAACTTTGCAAATGTATTCGTTATGGTTTGAAATGTTTCTTCATTAAAACGGGTTTAAAAATTTAAGTTTTCGACATTTTTGACGAATTGTGTTAAGCAATAAAAATATTTGTGGTCTGAAAGTCGCGGGCTTCAAAATTTGCCACATTCTGATTGGTTGAAAAGACCGGAACAGATCAACTTCGCCGGTAGTCTCGACTACTTCGCCGGGAAATAGGAACACGGGAGGGTAAAGGCCAACTCAAATGATCGACAAGAGTAGCTACGGAGCGAATTTTACCAGTTTTGACCTTTCACAGACAGGTATTATGTTTGACTCAAAGGTCTACTGATTTCAATGTGTTTGTCACTCTATCAGCT
>NW_018404269.1:477698-523157 GCF_002113885.1 Mizuhopecten yessoensis | reverse complement strand
TTGGGGAGGGGGGCTAGGTTTGCACCCCCTCTGTCCGTCCGTCAGAAAAGTTTGTCAGGGACATATGTTCTATACTATTTCACCTGGGGTAACCAGATTTGGTGAACAACAACAGCTTTGGATGGCAGCGTGCACAGTGCAAGAATTTAGAAGGTCACTCCAGTTGTATGACCTCACTGTGACCTATGCTTTGACCTTTACATTTGAAAATATTTGTCCTGGGGCATATCATCTATACTATTTCACATGCAGTAACCAGATTTGGTGTGCAAGGTTTAGGTTACTGTGATATATGACTTGACCTTTGACCTTTACTTTTGAAAATGTTTGTCCCGGGCATATCTTATATACTTTTTTACCTGGAGTAACTAGATAATTGGTGTACAAGCTTAAGGACATCTTGGGATGTCAGAGTGTACATAATTAGGTCATTGTGATCAATGATTTGACCTTTGACCTTTGCATTTAAAAATGTTTGTCCAGGGCATATATTCTATACTATTTCACCCTGAGTAACCTAATTTGAAGAACAAGGACATCTTGGGATAGAGGAGTGAAGTAGATCACTATAACCTCACTGTGACCTATGCTTCCTGACATAAGTTTACTGTTTGTTAAAGATAGCAATTCTTAGGTCCTACCGGTGAGGGACTATGCATAGGTGGTGGGCACGTCTATCAAAAAAAAAAAAAATATATATATAAAACTAGTTTTATATATTCATTTTTTTTTTTTTTTGATAGACGTGCCCACCACCTATGGACTATGGATTGCATTGCAATACTTTGCCTTTTTAACAAATATTTTCTTTGCAAAGTAGATCCTATTTCTGTCATTTTGTCTTGACAAATTTTGATGCTATTTAACCGGGGATCAGGCGATATATTGACAAAGGTGTTGAAATAATAGTAAATTCGTAACAATAAAAAAGGCCTACATGAAATATCTGGAAGGTTTTCTTAATTAAGATACTATTTTTTATAACCACCATTTATTTCTTTTTCATGTCAGTATATTTGACGCACCTTTGTCCTAAGGATGGATTCTGTTCGTTTTGTTACGTTACCTGTAAAGCCATTAGCTGGGGCGCTGCAGGCGCCCGAGATCTACACTCATCACAAAGATTACCGAACTATGTGCGCTCGCTTATAGGCAGTGCTTATTTCATATTAGACTTGAAAAATAGATAACTTGACTTTGAAGGGTGTATTGACAATAGGCAATACGGTAATACATATGTTTCTGGGTCTGGAAAATGTTGTGAAACGGACGGTTACTGTTAAAGCGTTACAATAACACAGACGTTTTAAATATGGCCGACAACCCTTCAATAACGCCGTCTACGTCTAGTGCAGACGGTAGCACAGACTCGCTGGATAGCCGAACGCGGGACGCTGTCGCCGATGGGCTGGTGGAGCTCCTGAAGCCAGCAGTAGAGGAAATAGACGACAGGGTCAAAACTGTCAGGTATGTGACGTAATGATGGCAAGAACGCCGAGTGGGCGGATCTCCTGTTTACTTTTGTAACAGGAAAGAGAATAGTGTACTTTCACCGGGGATCGAACCCTCGATCTCCAGGTTCCTAGCTAGTTGGACGCTCTACCACTAAGCTAAAAGCTTGTTCTAATTTATAAGATTAATGGGGGGTTGGTTGAAGTGACTAATGGCGTCCTGACACAGTCTGACAGGCGTACTAGAGGCCAACATAAGTTTCGGCATATATATACAAGTAAAGACTATTTTAAGTCTTCTTTTTTCCCAAGCACTATTGCAGCTTGGAATGATCTTCCTGAGGCAATTTGCACGTGACCCTCCCTAGAATCCTTCAAAGGTGGTATCTCCACCTTAACATTTGGAGGATCCTGTCTGGCTAATTAAATATAATTGTAATTAAGCCACTGTACATATTGTGAATATGTTTAACATAAGCTACAACTAATGTTATTTTAACGGTTGGACTGTGGCAAATATTTTATAATTTGCGACCTCCATTTTCATGTACATAGCGCCACAGTTCCGGGATATTTCACACTCCGCCACCGGAGTCTTTCCCGTAAACGGAAGAAGAAGGGAAATTAACAAGCTAGAGGACGACCTTAATCCTATGTACAATTGAACCCTGCCACACTTAATTACTGTCAATAATAAATCCTGACAGTCATTGCCATGATATCAAGATCTCATTGTATTTCACTTTTAGAAAGTACATGCATTAGGTAATGAAAACAAAGTCACATTTATTTCCACGTCACATAAACATCAGCCGGTTATACATTGTCATTGAAACATCATGTGTCAACCAGTTACTTAGATATGAAAAGCTTTGCTACAAATTTAAATATGGTAATATACACACATGATTTGAATTGTCTGTTAAATTTACAGGGATAGCCAGGTGGAGCTGCGGCAACAGATTGATTGTCTAGCCGACGGTGAGTTAGATTTAATTTATATCCAGTGAAACTTACATACATGTAACTTTAAATTTGACAAGTTTGTCAGACCTGTATGCATGAAAAGTGCCTGTATTGAATATATGCTCACTTGATCACAAAGTGCCAGTTTCACTTTGTCAAGTGCACCTGATTAATATTTCGATATGGCCATTTCAGAGGTTATGTCCCTTTTTATGAAAGTTAAAGGCAACACAAACTTGTCCGCACAACTCCTACAGTTTTCAGTCAAATTTCCTCAAACTTCACTGACAGATGCAGTCAACACTCCGAAGTTGTACACCTTTGAATAATACTTTGACCCAGCTATATATATATACAAAAGACAAAAATACAAGTTATATGTCAGTCGATCAGTGAATCTTTGTAACTTCACTTCTTTTAAGATCAAGATCAAAATTAATGTTCCTATTAATTGGATTTTAGACTTGAAGAAGATAGCAGAACAACAGGCAGTGCCAGTGGATCTGGAACCCTACGTCAAGAAATTAAACAATTCTCGCAGACGTGTTATGTTAGTCAATAACATTCTACAAAATGTACAGGTAACATCAAGAATTATACATATCTTAGACTATAAGGAGGCAGTACCCAAATCGGATCACTTTTTGCAAAAATCCTTATAAATAAATGTGTTAACAAATCAGTTATAGCAATGATGTAGTCTTAGAATAGATAGCTATGCACCATTTGTTGTCTACAGATGATTAGTTTTTAAGTTCAATTAACACAAGAAAACGTAATTCAAACTCAAATGTCAGTGTTTTGATCACGTTTTTTAAAAATTGCGAGTGCAACGACTATGCATTCTGTTTTGGACTATAGGAATAAATCTCACTATAGAAATACTTTTTGTCATATAAATTCTAAAGGTCATCATAAAATGTTAATATGCGCACAAAAAAAGTATTCATTTGAAGCGTACATAACACACTGCAAAATTCAAGCCTCGATCCGATTTTGGTCCCGACATTCGCAGAAACTGGAGACGCTGATTGGTGACTTCAGAGCGCTCTATAAATATAAGTGAGCTCCAGGTGTTAATTTCGTTTGTAAGAACACCCATTGATATTCTTCCTTTGATACAACCATAAATGAGTATAATTCCTCTTCAGATTTTTTCAATTGTATAATAAAATGATGGTTTGGTGATCCGATTTGGGTACTGTCACCTTATACTGAATATTGTATTATGGGTTTAAAATTAAATAAGGAGGGTTTTGAATTGAAAATGACATAATTTATAAAACTGATTTATATTATTCTTGTTTTGAAGAATTCTTAAAATTTTATGGAATCATAATTGTTATTTTTTGGAAAACTATTACACTACACATATGGATGAAGGCTTTTCATACACCCGTCAAGAATTTTGATAGGATGTATTATGGTATAGGGAGTGTCTGTCCATTCACTGGTATAGGGAGTGTCTGTCCATTCACTGGTATAGGGAGTGTCTGTCCATCCACACTTTGGTTTAATTTCCATTGTTTTGATGAAATGCATCAGAAGTATTTGAAGTATGTCAGATTGGCATTGGACTGGCATATATTGTTCCAACCTGCTGTACTCTTGTTCACTTAAGGTACATGGACGTACATAAAACGCCACTATGCCACCACAAAACAAGTGGAATAATCATTTCATATTGGGACATCAGTTATATTGTTTGTTTTTGTTATAATGTTTGTTTTTCCAAGTGTTAATTTCCATTCCCCCACCCAATATAATGAGGCTAAAAGCAACAACATGAATCATTTCCACAAAATGTATTTTAAGCCCCCCTCCCAAACACACCATCAGAATTCTAAGAACCAAGTATGCTTGGTACTTCATAATGTGTCAAATAAATATAGGTATATTTAAAAAAAATCACTACATTTGACTGTATTTTGTTTCTTGTTTCAGGAAAGACTGACCAAACTGTACAACAATGTTTCCAAAGAAACAGCACGGAGAAAAACATTACTGGACTCGCCGTCTTCAGGCCCACCCCACTAGTGGAAGTCAGATTTTATTTTGTTTATGTTCCCAGGAGCACTTGTTATTTATGGACAGAACTATATGGAAAATATAAAGTGTCATGTACAAAACAATACACATGTACATGTTGATGTGCAATAATGCCTAGGTTGGGGCCCATGGACATTGTGGTGGTAAAACTGTACTTTGTTCAAGACAGCTGCAGTGTACTCAGCCAAATGTAGCTACACATCAGGAGACATGTTTCTGTAGAGGTTTATTAATGTATGCCGGACCCTATAGTAATTGAGGAATGCTGAATTTTGTACTTATTATACCAGGGCTACATTCGCGTATACCGGTTGAAACGGTACGTGTGGCGCAGAAATTTTCCACGATAAACGAACGCACTTGGATCGTTCTATAAGCAGAGCTGAAAATGCACAGTTTCGGAGAATAAAAAGCAATCTATCAAGAATATTATGCCCTTCTCTCAGGTGTCCACTGAATTACACAACGTATCTTAAAAACTGCATGCGGCTTGACATTGTTTTAGAAAGAAATAACGCAAACAGACAATAGTCAGCATTTTAGTTTTGGTCAGGTACGTCTGGACCCCTCAATCTACACGTACCAAATTTTCCTGAGGTCAGCTTGGTCCAGATCTGTATCTGTCATTTTCTTTACAGGTTCAACCGTTTCAGCCGGATACGCGAATGTACCCCAGTTATATTAGGGACTTTCCCTATATAAATGCATGTGGGAGACACTTTTACAGATACCTCAACACCTATTTCTTTACATTTGGTAACTGTACTTTATGTATGTGCAAAAGGACTTTGAGATGATCCCCGCCACCCGTCATTATTAGAGAAAGTGCCTGCCAATATATTCTGGAATAGCCACAACAGATATACATTGGAACACATTTTGGTCTGTAGTTCTAAACCTTCATTGAGATTATGCTTGGAATATTGTTTGGTTCTCCATGTCAAGATTTCTTCATGTAGTACTTTGTAGGGTCCAAGGATCCATTCAAGTTGTGTATACGATAAGACAGGCTTATTTGTCAACCTTGATGAAAAGTCCAGACATTTTTGTTTGGCATAGTATCATGTAAAAAGGACCAGATATGAGCCATACTTAATAATAATTAAGTTGTATGAATTGATTAATTATATGATGCAAGTGATTTTAGTTATGTTTATTGGTCAGCACATTAGCACATTCCAATGTCTTGTATTGAGTATTAGTAGGAAATGCCCTGCATGAATGCAATCATGTAATGAGGATCCCCGGATTAATCAGTGTTTTATGTAATATATTGTTTTCTATCATTTTAAGGATTTGTTTGGTTTATGGTTATGGTTTAAACTACATAATGTACTAGCTTATAATGAGTTGTCAGCAGGATCTCTGTGCAGAATATAGCACATTTAAGAAAAATTCATGACCTTATACTTAAAATCTGTATTGTTCATACAATTTACAAATTTAAAAAATGCCAGTTAAAAAGTGTTCTCAGTCATGTGCTATTCTGAGAAAACCTACACATATTATTTAGATGTAGCTCCTTTAAACAGATTTGAGTATTAAGAATTTTGCAAAATGTTTCGAAACATCACATACCAAGGTATACTTCAAACCACTTCTATCATTACATGAAAATATCCACACATCACATTGGTGATCAAAGCCCGAGACTTGCCTCTAGATATGTGCATATGAAAGTTGATTGAAATCAGGTTCATTTTAGGGGAATATTGCAGAGAAACTAAAGCTTGATTGATGGACAGGCAGATGTGCCCTGCATACTACCGGAAAATATCCCCAATACTTGTGCAAACAAGTGGATAAAGTTCATAATATTTCATTGTAACACATCTATTTCATTCCATCAATTTGAATAAAATTATTTTAGGCAAGAAAAGTCTTTGTTTTTGATATGCAATAATATCACTTGAGATTAAGGGTATGGTTTTTGTAATAATGAAATTTTTCAGTAATAAGTGGAGCAATAAGATACATAGACATTGTGGGGGAAGAATGTCGCAGAACTGGACTGGGTCGTTCGCTGGTCGGGCTCAATCTGTGATGCGTCCATCTAAAGAGCTCGTAGGACAAGGGTTATCATTCCGTCTGACTGCATTTTCACTTTCCTGTTACAGGTGTGGCAGGTTTCAATTGTACATAATGATTATTGTCACCTTCTAGCTTCACACTAGAGGGAATTTCCCTTGAACTCAATCCATTGAGCAGCAGACGGGGAGGTCGGTGTCGCTGATTCAATCCCCGTTGTAAGCATACGACTCTCTTTCCTGTTACACAGGCATACTGATTTACAGGTACAGCTGCATTTGATGTGTTGAAATATGAGAAAACTAAAATATGAAACTCAACTTTATTATATACTTTTTCCAATATTAATGAGCATACACAATATGTAGACTTAACAATATACTGTATAACTAAATAGAATAACTGCATAATTACATGGATTTCTTATAATAAAGCACCTTTCATCAAGTCATCATGTTTTGAGATTATGAACAATTTTGGTGATTGTGAGCAAATATCTGTTTCACATCTAGAATATAACAATTTAATCATCAGTAGAAATTGTACAGAGCAGATATCTTGACTTTAGAACACTGTATAGCTGTGTATAAGTAACTTGATGGTGAGTATACATGTATTGCAGAGTAAACAAAGTGCTAACAGTGAATACTGTTTACAGATATCTATTTTAATACTGCAGCCCCCTCTTGTAAGTAGTCTCTGCAAATCAATGATTTTACAGTGTAAGTGCAGTGCACAGAGGTCAACAATAAATTGACAGCTGTGCAGGGGTCTAGACTTACTATTGACGATGTGTATGGGGTCAAGACTTGTTGCTTAAAATTGTGTATAGAGGTCAACATATTCAAAACACTGACATCTTCATTTTGATTACTTGATTCAACAGACTAGAAGTCCATGGGCTTGAACAGTTCATCTGGATCATATATATATATTTTTCTGATTAAATAAATTAAACACCAGCTGAGAATGAATATATGAAACAAGTTCAAAACATCAGCAGTATGAATATATTATGTATACGTATACAATGCATAGTTTTATAGATTCATCAACCTCAAGGAGAAGTCTTTTATATAGTTGCTCCCATTTCCCATTGGGCCCCACTGCTATATCCATAGGAAAATGGGCATCTGAATGTTAAACAAATAGGGTGGGGTGGGGGGGGGGAAGCACTGCTGTAAATATCCATATCAGGGGCAGTGAGCACTATTCTTACAAAATGAGAGGGCACCATTTCTTTACCCAAAGTGGGAGGAGCACCACTGCTTTACCACTGGGGGAAAGGGGGAACCAGTTATATGCCCCAAAGGGTTGGGGCATCATTTCTACATTTATACTAAAGGGACAGGGGTCACCACAACACTACCCATAGAAGGAGCGGGCACCACTGCTATACTAATGGGGGAGAGGATATCATAGCTATTCGCATAGGCATAGTTTTTTGCAGTAATTTTTTGGCAGCGATTCAAGAATTACCTGTCTTGTTATCAAAATTAGCCCTGACCTAACCAATCACAGCCAATGAAACATAAAACTGAAATTTAAATATAACCTTTTATCCCAACCCATATTAAAATTTGTTTTGTATTTAGTTTGTACTGTCAAACCTTGTCAATCTGGGCTCCATTGATCTGGAAAACCTGCTATAAGGACTCGCATGTACTGATTCAACAAACATATATTTTATCAAATGACCATTCCTCAACATGTTCCTTACAAATCTGAAAGCAATACAGTAAAATGTGACCAGATATAAGTCATGATTGACATATTGTCAGGTTTTCTTTATTCTGATATTTTGTATATAACTTGAGTCCTGATTAATGACATACAAATGTGTATGCTACTTTTCAACTTTTGTTAATTTTTGTCTTAAAAGGATCGTTTATAGCACTGTTAGTAATCATTCACACAATTTTATCCTTTCATGTTGTCCTGCTCCATTGGAATTCAATTTGATGTCGCGTACAATAAGAAAATTTAATGTACTGAAACCTTTATGAAACCTTTATGTCTATCTGTTGAGGTTATAACCAGGTATAGTTTCACAGTGTTATTTTAGGATGAAATAATGTCCAGATTCTCAACAACATCATGATTTAACTATCCTCAGAAGACGTTAGCTATGCATTATAAACAACTATCGGCCATTGTTCATCTTTACAGCTTTGACATGTGTTTCCTCTCTATGGCAGCACGGATGTTTCCTGATGGTTTGTCAGTCGGCATGTAGATCTGGAAAACAGAGCATTTCAACTTCAACAGTGTTTCTTCTATTAACTCAGTCACCCCTAAAGACACATTTGAACTTTTCCGATTCAAAGGTTGGAATAGTTCATTATGAAATTTCAGGGGTGAATGAGTTTAAAGACAACATAGTACTGACATAAATAATGGGAATCGTAATATATCACAGCAGAATTAAATACTTAAAAGACCATGGTGTCTATGCTTCTATTTTAGAATTGAACTGTAATCTAGAGATCTACAGGATCTCATGTGCCACCTGCTAGTCATCCTAGATAGGGGAATCTAAAAGGTTTCTCGGCACCCGAAACAAAGATTACTGCGAGGCACAGGACAGAGAACTGTGAACTTGAATTCTTTCTGCTGAGGCTGATAATGCCCCTGAGGCTGACTGCAAGATTGATTGACTATGACTTTCCTTCCTTGACAAGGAAAAGGATTAAGGTACAAAGAAGCCATTTATATATCAGTACTAGTGTACACTCCAAAAACCTGAACAGGGGTGGCAGGAGGAACCATCTGCCTCCCATCTATGGCTGGCTCCTGCAAAGTTGGGTCACTCCTTTGAGTGATGTAGCCACACCAGCCACCACCAGAGAGAAAAATGGACAGTAGTCACCGGCAGTTATTTGGTAAGCTTATGGCATGGTTTTGAGTAAGTTGAAATTTCACCCCTTAACAGCAGTATAAAATCTGGAAGTTTTTTTACAAACAAAAATGATAACTGATACCTTGACCTGCGACATTTTCACCCCAAAATTAAGTCCATGAACAGTCATCTGTGCAGTGCTGTATGTGGGCTCTAGGTGTAAAGGTATGGTAGACAAGAGGCATGTGTGAGGACTTTGAACACATACAAACTTACTTCATTTGTATTATTTTCAAAGTTGATCTTTGGGAATCGAGTGAAGTCGACACCAAAGTAGTGGACATTGGGGAGCTCCATCTCCATCTTCTCTATCTGACGAGGACAGTAAGGAAACTGTTATCACAATGCTGCCTATTCCGTCTTTGTGTATTACAGAGTTATCTTTTCTTGTGAGCAGGTATTGCTTGTTGCGTCACTGGTTTGTGAGAGTAACGTCATCAATTTTGGAGAAAACGACGTAATTTTCTCACACAAACCCATGACGTAACAATCAATACCTGCTCACAAGAGAAGATACCTCTGCAATACGCAAAGACGGAATATATAACGAACTGAGATATAAAAAGATGACACGCCTGTTCTGTCATACCTGTTACAAAGTTGATACTGACATACTATATTGTTTTTGTGATGCTATATTTGTCCCCAGTGGTTCCATCAGTGCTAGTCAAAACCTTTGACATCTTTGGCCAATTGTATTGTTGACATACACAAACATTACAATACTGACAAATTAATGTTAACAAGTCGACTGTACTGTTGGTGTACTGCAATGCTAAAATGGAAACACTGTTGACATATTTCAATACTGACATATTGATAGCACACTTTAATAAATTGATGTTTTGGCAAATAATGGTGTTGACATCGTTGACATACTGCAATGCTACAATACTGACACACTGTTGTTGAATAATCTTGTTAACATTGTTGATATACACCAACATTACCAAACTAACAAGTTTATGTCTACACGTTGACTGTATTGTTGGCATTTTGCAATGCTACAATGCTGACATACTGTAAACATGGTTGAATTATGATGTCAAAAAATTATGTTAACATTGTTGACACACTGTTGACAGATTACAATTTTGACAAAGCTAACACAATGTTGACAGATTATGATGTTAACATACCTGTGTTGACAAAGTTAATACACTGCTGACAGATTACAATGCTGACATACTGTAAACATGGTTGAATTATGTTGACAAAGCTAACACATTGTTGACAGATTATGATGTTAACATGCTGTACCTGAGGAACTCCAGCCAGTACATGTTTCTCTGTGATGAAGAGAGTATTCTGTACGGAGGGAGAGAACACACCCTCATGTGCTGGGCCGGCAAATGTCTCCAGTATCACCTGCTTCACTGTGTCCCTGTCAACAAATATTCTGGAGTTCGAAGGAACCTGTCTAATCTGACCCCTCAGTATTTTGAAACTGTCTAATCCAACAAATTTGTTGAATCTCGCAGGGTGTCAGATTGGACATGGGTTTCTCTGAACATTTTAGGATTTAATATTTGGAATTTGATATAAAAACACCAAGACCTAATCATCTACTTTCCTAATTCCTGATGAGAGAAGGAGACTGGCTACTCTATTATTGGAATTCACATATTTAACTTACTTCATATTAGGCTTCTGTCAAGGCCTCCATGCTCTCATATAGTATCTTAAAATCTATATACTGTAACTCATTGTTTAACAGCAAAAGGAGAAAACGAAAAATTTAACAGTTAAAAGGAGTTCTCATGATCATGATAGGCATCTGCTGGCAAAAAATACACCATCACTATGCTATATGACAGTCGGAAGCTTAAGATACTTTGTCAAAGTTGAGATGGACCAATAATACACTCTGATCGTGTTGCGACAGTCTGAAGCTTACCATACTTTGTCAAAGTTGAGATGGACCAGTAATACACTCTGATCGTGTTGTGACAGTCGAAAGCTTATCATACTTTGTAAAAGTTGAGATGGACCAGTATTACACCCTGATCGTGTTGTGACAGTCGAAAGCTTATCATACTTTGTAAAAGTTGACATAGACCAGTAATACACCCTGATCGTGTTGTGACAGTCTGAATCTTACGATACTTTGTCAAAGTTGACATAGTCCTACATTAAACCCTGATATTGCTGCGACAGTCGGAAGCTTACCATACTTTGTCAAAGTTGACATGGTCCACAGTGTTGTACCACCATTTGGAATCGACCACGGTACAGAACAATCGGTCATTAGCATCAGGCAGTGTCCGGAACTCGTCCTTCACAAACCCTGTAAAGGCTGACTGTGTTGTTTTCAGAATCTTCATCTTTTTCAGGCCAGCAGACACCAAAGGTTTGCCTGAAGATACAAAATACATCAAAACATTGGCACTCATAATCAGTTAATATGTTATACAAAATGTAAGTTATTATTAACTCATTCACCCCTGAAGTCACATTTGAACTCTTCAAATTGAAAGGTTGGAATAGTTCATTATGAAATTCAGGGATGAATGAATTAATTTATAAGCTTCATGTTGCTTATGCTGTCTTTAATTTTATTTCAATTCTAATTAAATGCTGTCTCCTTTATTTGTAGAGGCCATTGGACTCTATTCGATGTCACATACAAAATGCACATCATCGAGCTAAAACTTTCAAGGTTTATGCTTCAAGTACAACTGATCACTTAATGAGTTAGGTATATATCTATGGAATGATAAGTTGAATTTCAGTCTTTAAAATTGTCCTTTAGTATCAAATATCTAGTGCGAATTCTTAAACTGAATTATGTTTTCCGCTTCAGATTTGCTGTTTGAGATAAAGTGACTGAATTGTGTACTAAGGGATCATGTTGGCTGTATACAGATCCAGGACGTAGCATACCTCCTCTGGCCTGTACACAGTCACAGAACCGTGTGGCTTCATCGCTGATCAGAAATGCGTGGACATGTTTATCCCCATCCTGTGGGAAAACAAAAAATAACATATACAGTGTATGTTTATTCTGTTACAATGTCATCTTGGGATACACCTCATGTCAAGCATTTCATGATCTTACTTCATTATATAGTACCAGGTAGTGTTAATGGATATATATATCAAACTTGAAGTTAAGTTCAACCCACAAACTTCATGAATCGGGATATAACTGTCAAACATGAACTAAAGTGAAACACATACCATTCAGATGTACCTTAATATAGATCAGATATCTGATAAATCTAACCTGAGGTTAAACACATCAAAAAACTAAATGGATATCTGTCAATTTAAGCCTTAACTTACTCTTCATAAATAAATATACATCAGACTTGAACTCAATACAAGCCTGATTAAGGATCTCTATCCCACTGCACTACTGTTTTTCCTATATACAGTTATCTCCCCTTAACTTCCATTTGGATATAACTGCATATGTAGCACATTGGGCTTGTACACTTCCCTTGTCCAGGCATCTCAATCACTTTCAGCCATGATATAACAATCTCAAGTCCAATTTTATTTATTTCACCTTCATTATTTTTTCCTAGAAGTCCTGCAAGGTATACTTTTCTTTTCAAAAATGATTAATCAAAGCGAATTGTTTCGAAGCATATTTTCATTTTTTGGCAGGATTACGGGGATCCTTATCAACATCTTCCCCCCCCCCCCCCAAAGATCATGTTAAATACTTACGATTTCCATCCTTTTCCAAGGAGCCTGTTCAATGTAGACTTTTGCCTTGTCCACATGACTGTACTTTGTGAGGAAGTGGTTACACAGGAGTAGTGCAAACTGTTCTGGGGTCTTCACCTGTGGAGTGACAGAAAACTATGTGGTTAAACAATGGTATGGTACTATTTAATTTATATTAATAATACAAAGTGACTGACTGACTTCTGCATACATTTTCTTTGGCACCCACTGAGATTCATACATGTTGTTGTGTTTGGCCCACTCAGTTGCTTAATATGGGTTTAGTTACAGTGACACCTATTGGAATACAAATACACCCCCCCCTCCCCCCCATTTCTGTGTATACACTACTGATATACAGACACCAATCTTCCTCCCTTGCCCATGTGTGTACATTTTCTGTTTCATTTTCACAGAATCTTCCGAGATATATGAAACATCAACTTCAACCTTTGTATATATAATATTTACAGTAAAATTAACCCTCCCAACCATTTTATATATTTATAGTGAAACCTAGCTACATGCACACCTCCTCCCCCCCCCCCCCCCCCCCCCCACTTTTATGTATTTACAGTGAAGTGTATTTACTAAGGCTACTCCCCCATCTATATCCTCGCCATGCTGTACAGTATATAATTTTCTTGACCATAGTTGTGCAAATTTTTAGCTTATAAAAATCCATTTATGACAGAAAAAATATATTATGATAAGCGGGATATCATGCATACTTTACTTTTTTTTACTTAGTTTGCATAGAGAAAAATTGGTACATGGAAAAAAAATATTAACTCTTTCACCCCTGAAATTTTATAATGAACTATTCCAATCTTTGAATTGGAAGAGTTCAAATGTGTCTTCAGGGGTGAAAGAGTTAATCGAGTTATCCTAATATCCGATATAATATTAAGTGCCGGTTCAATTGCACTAAACATACCCCAAATTTTCTGGCAAGAATGTAGACGGTGTTTTTCTGTGAATCGGTGGCGATGATGTCGGTGTTGTCTCCATAAAGATATTCTCGCTGGTTATTGAGGGTGAGTTCTACGCTAACCTCCAGCTCCTGAATGTGGTGGGCATCGCCCTCTCGTCTTAGCTGAAGCAACTTGACATAGTTCTTACCGTACCCTGTGTCTACGAATTCTGTGTGTACTACCTGATTCTTCATCTCGTAGTTGTTTGACTCCTGTAAAATTTATAAAAAATAGTGTTTTTGGGGACCAGCAAGTTGGAGTTTTCCTTCATAATTGATAACTCCTGGTATACTGTTTTAAACCATGTTTATTAAAATTTTCCTTCATGATCACCACATAGTTCATATTTACCAGGTACCTAGCTTCACTATTTAACATTATAGCTGCTGTCCTGCAACCTGAACTAGTTGCAAATACCTGGCCACTCAAGATCTCTTACATAACCACCAGCTTTATATAATTGCATCCAATATATCAACAACTTTATAATATACATGCTATGTCTGTATAATTCCTCTTTTACCATATGTACCAGGCTATATTTAATTTCTTATTTACCACATATACCAAATGATATAATGTATCTGTTTATACCTTCTCATTATTACATGTACAATGGTATTTTAAGGTGCTTCTTGAGGCTGTTACGAGGCCCCCTTCCCCTGGATAATCTCTGCTTACATGTATTTTCCAAAACTCAATGCAAAAATCATCTTGGTTTTTAGTGCGTGATATTTTCCGGAAGTCATAAGGCACAGACATATATTAAGGCCCCTGTAAACAAGTACATGGTTGAAAATCACAGCTGTACAAGCTTTGGCTACTACATAATTACTGCATGGCAATTATACTGTTACATAGCCATTAGTGTATATCCACACAGGCCCTGGTCTCTATTATTGTAAATAAGCTGAAATGTTTTGCCAAATTATACATTCAACATGCATACAAACATTCAGGAGTAAACAAGGAATGATGGAAATAAACCAGATGGCTGTATGTACGTGTGTATGCCGGCATATTGTATGACCATTATAAACCCACCTATGTACGGGACAGTCATCAAATCAACAATGCTGATACCGGACCAGGCCTGGGAGCTAGTGTGTAGACAGTAGATATCCGACCAGTGTACCCAGGTATGTTACACCTGAAGACTGTCACGTAGTAAATGTGTGTATCGGGTTATATAGATGTCACAGGTAAAATCTCACAGGTACATATACACTCGGCCTATAATAAGGTCACTATATCTACAAGGAAATAGTTTTAAAGTAATTCTGGATTTAATAGGAAGGAAATGTTTAGATCGATCACTATACAATCAAAAATCTCTAATTCAGCTAAATGAAGTTCACTGCAGATGACAACCCCCACCCTGAGGTCTAAAACTAAGGACGGCAACCCTATCCTGAGGTCAGACTCCAGATGATGCTTCAACTATAACCCTTGGATAACCCCAACCATGAGGTCTGAATCCTTTTCAAGACACTACTAGAATCCTAGACAATCCCCACTTTGAGGTCAGGTCCTGGATCAGGATTCCACTAGAAACCCTAGGACAACCGAACAACTTAACCCCGAGGTCAAACTCTTGATCTAGACTCCACAAACAATCCTAGCTAGGACAACTTGAATCATAAGTCTAGATGATAAACTCCCTCTTTCCCCCTGCCCCTATTGCATGTCAAATGACCTCAAGGATTTGTGTTCTATTGAATTTAACATTATTACCATATTTATGCAAGCTAGTACAGTAATGTATGTCTACTTTCAACCTTCACCTGTGACAGCTAACAGCCCTAGTACAAGTGAAGGAGCTACTTTGAAGAATTATAGTGAAAGTCTTCTTTATGATGAATTTGTATTGTTTTGGCACAAATCAACATAAATACTCCTAAAGTTTATAACAGAGTCATATATATATATTGCCTTCAAAACTAAAGTGTAACAAGAGGCCCAAGGGCCTTAGCGGTCACCTGAGTTATATCATAGGTACTGGTAGCTTTATTTTATTGTTTAGATGTGATGTGGAAATCAGCATGTAAACTAAGTGAAATACAATACTTGTCATGTCATCAAAGGATAAGAATTTTAAAATATTTGTAAATGTTCCCTTTGGGGCCCCGCTCTAACCCCTGGGGATGGGGCAGGAATTCCAAGTTTACAATGTGATACCGTCATCCACCAAAGATGATTCTGACCAAGTAAAAATAATTTCCAACAGAAAATTGTCAAAATATACCCAAAAGTGTTGTTTCCCTATATAAACTATAGTAAACTTTACCCCCTCCCCAAGGGAGAACGGATAGCTTGGGGGTCCTGAAATGTACAATTGAAATAAAGCCCCTGATGATCTTTCCATCCATACAGAGAAAATGACTGTAATACCTCTGAGTCTGGAGAAGAAATTTTTTGAAATATTGGTTAATTTTCCCTTTTGGGCCCCGCCCTGGCCCCTTGGGTTAGGGTAGGAATCCCAATTTTACAATTTGGTAGCCTCATCTACCAAGGATGATTCTGACCAAGTTTGAAAAAATTCCATCCACTGGTTCTTGAGAAGAAGTTGATAATGTAAAAAGTTTACGCACGACGGACGACGACGGACGGAAAGTGATTGGAATAGGTCACTTGAGCAAAGCTCAGGTGACCTAGAAACCCATGCCATTTTACCGGGTATTCTACCGGTGATAACCTTTCATTATTGACCTAATTAACTCCCAGTATACAGTTATACGAGTGGCAATCCAAGTTTTACAACGTAATGAAGTGACATTATTTAGAAACATTTCTCTTACATATTGTAGATATACAAATTACTTACCATTTTTGCAAAAGTCCTATCACAATTATATTGCTTAGTAAAGCTCCTGATGTGTCTTATCCTCTTACTGTGGATACATTAGATTAATGCATGTTTCCTTTACCCCAGAGTGGCTACATACATATATGTGGGGAGGACACCTGATGCGAGTGATTCACCTGCTTTGATATAATGAGGTGGAGCGTGACATCCTAACTTGTCTGTGTCTCCCTAGCTACAGAACCTGGCACAGTCCTTCTTCACTTAAAACTACCTGTGGTTCAAGTCTACATTCAGATATTATCTCAGGGGCATTAGTGTGTAGTCACAATCATTTTCAATTGTGTTGATTTATATCATAGCCAACAAGGTCCATGGTGCCTGAATTGCTCACCTGGTAGATTTGTACAAGGAAAAACAAGCATTTAAGGATGCTTGTCACACCCACTGTGTTGTTTTGTATATACAGTAACCTCCCTTTAACTTCCGTTTGGATATAACCGTAGCACAGTTCGGCCAGGATACTTCTGATGATCAGATAGCTCAAATGGTTGGAGCAACAATCTGTATAACAATAAGTATAACAATCTGAAATCTAGTGTCTGTTCCCAGTCTTAAGCCCCGTTTATTTTTTTCCACTCAGAACACTGTTCTTGATAAAATTTTGTTTAATTTGTTTCATCTTTATTGCATATCATAAAAGTTCTGCAAGGTACGGTTTTCTTTTCAGAAATGATTTATCAAAACTATAGTGATGCCGAAACCCCCCCTGATTCCAGCACTAATTAAGTTTATGGCAGTGGTAGAGGAGTCCTTAAAGATGAACTGATAATATATATATATATGAATATGCAGCAATCAATAATAATAATAATATACAATTTCTGATATAGCACCCTATCTAGCTAGAATCAGCCACTCTAAAGCGCTTTACAGTACATAGATAGTGCCACCTCACTTGAATGCAACAGCACAGATACTGCAAAATCCACCCCAGACCATTTTATACTCCACCTGGGTTGTTGGAGTTGTGTGGGCAGGAGAAAAACACTTTTTCTGAATATTCCATGCATACAACGACTTCGGGGATCAAACCCCGGCCGCCTGTGTGGAAGGCCGGAGTGTTCACCATACCACCAATCCGCCCATAAATAAGGTATTACCTTGTAGTCTGAAGAATCTCTATGAAGAGATGAAAGTGCTAACAAAACGTATTGTCAAAGATTTATTCATTTAAAATTATACAATTTTTCGTTGTTTAATATTTTCAGCAATACACACCAACACCACACAACACAATATAATCTTACACTATCCACGACTACACACTAAAACTACACACCAACACCACACAACACCATACTCAAACACTACCCACCACTACACAACAACACTATACACTAAAACTACACACCAACACGACACAACACCACACTCTAACACTATTCACAACTATACACCAAGCTACACCCCAACACTACACAACACCATACTGTAACACTATCCAGGACTACACACAAAAACATACTTCAAACCAACACCACACAACAACAAATTGGTCTAACACAATCCACGAATACACACAAAAGCTACACACCAACACCACACAACACCATACTGTCACACTATCCACCACTACAGACTAAAAGTTCACAACAACACCACACTCAAACACTATCCACCACTACAGACTAAAATTTCACACCAACACCACACAACACCATAATAAAACACTATCCACTTATACACACTTAAACTACACATCAACACGTACTACACAACACCACACTCCACCACCTCACCACTACACGCCACACGCAAACACTACATATATCCAATACTACCTACCAACACTACACAACACCACATTCAAACACTATCCAATACTACATACCAACACCACACTCAAACCCTATCCTATACTACATACCAACACTACACAACTCCACATTCAAACACTATCCAATACTGCATACCAACACCACACTCAAACACTATCCTAAACTACATACCAACACTACACAACACCACATTCAAACACTATCCAATACTACATACCAACAGCACATTTAAAACACCACACTCAAACACTATTCACAACTACACACTTAAACTACCCGTACACATAAACTAAAACTTAACACACCAACACCTCACAACACCATGCTCAAACACTACACACCACTACACATTACCACTACTATATATACATCAACACATACACTATCACTACATATCAACACATTAACATTCAAACACAACACACATGCGCTATACACACACTCTGCACACCAACATTGCACAGTTACACATGAGGTCACTATAACACTGCTATTTTTCTGGACAAAGTGACAAATGGCAAACAAAGGGTCATAACTATATATAGAGGGGCACAACACTTACTATCTAAGACCTCAGAGATATTTACCTACAAATTGGCAAGTGTAGGTGACAGTGAATGAGGACGTGACAAATTATGAAAAAAAGGCCATAACAAACTAAGTAAAGGTGCATGAGAAAGATTTGAAATATGCAAGAGGAACTCACTATGAAATTCAGCAATTTAAGGTGACAGGGAGACTGGGAGAGATTGACGGTCAAATAGTTAACACATGTCAGGAGAACTAATTAGGAGTTTAATGGTTTTATGGATACAGCCCTGGTTTCCAACTTACAAGAAAATATATGCCCTATCTTTGATAGTACAGTATTCAAGTCAACAAAAGGGCCAAAACATTGTAAGTATGGTGAGGCACAACACCTGTTTTTCTAGTATGCGACACAGTACATGTCAGTCAGAGTGACTGCAATTCCTGGAAGAGTTACTTGCAAGGAAATTTTGGCAATTGAAGTTAAAATAATATGCATCAGAACAAAGAGACTAAGTTGATGGAAAATAAGAGCCGAAATATTGTAAAAAAGACATACAAGAACTGATGTCAGCACACCCCGTACACTATGCCATCACATTAGGCACTTTAAACAGACAAAAAGTCTGGCCATAGTTAACGTGGTGACTGATTATACAAGACACAATGTAAGTATATGCACCAGACAAAGTGACATATGGTGTGAACGAAAAATTACAATTAAGTGCTGAGATGACCCGAAAAAGTGCTGAGGTGTCTCAATCTGTAAGTGCCAAACTCTTCAAGTGCAGAGATGACCCTTTACTGGTATGAACAAAGAGCCATAACTCTGTATACTTATGGGGCACAGCAGACCAGAATCTATTGGACTACGCTCCGACATTCTCAAATATTCTCATACAATATTTGACAATGTAAGTAACCAGAGTTCATAAGGAAAAGTCGAGCGATTAATCTGGTGTTCAGCCCTCAGCGGCATGCTACAGCGCGAGGTACAGGTGCAGACTCACCGTGAATGTGTCCCCAGTAACACCAGTAAGATGCGTCAGTAGTAGTAGTCGTAGAATAATGGTATGACGTTGACAACGTTGAGTTAACGGCGAGTTAGATAAATAATGAACAAGGGACCATAACTCTGCATATAAGCGGGGCACAAGACCTAATCATTTCAGTATGCGACATGTTTATACTTTTAATGCATTACGTGCATTATGCATTGGATTTCGATCTGAAGAAAATCATCAGTTTTATGCAACGTTTATGAAAAGTGATAAAGATAGCTGGGGCTCGAACCCGCGACCCTTGGCTCTCCAGCCCGATGCTCTACCGCTAAGCTAAAGGGAAATTCCCTACAGCTGACGCTTGTAAGGCAACCTAATTAATCCACATCTTTTACAACTATATATAAGCGGGGCACGAGACCTAATCATTTCAGTATGCGACATGTTTATACTTTTAATGCATTACGTGCATTATGCATTGTTAACTTGGTAGCCAAAGTCACTAAGTATATGGATTTCGATCTGAAGAAAATCATCAGTTTTATGCAACGTTGATCACGTCTGTCGTCAGTATTAGAGGGGGGGGGGGGGTACGTGAACGTGATAATTGTCTGGAGAAGAGTTCAGATTGAAAGACATACTGAAATGTATCAAATTTTAACAAGTTATCTTTTAACTTAACTAAAATTTATCCAATGACACACCCGCATTACCACATAACTGTCGTTTCAGACACCCAAGACCCTCTTGGGAACATGCAAGGGAAAAGGACGAAGTCACCGAATGCGCCAGCCTTATGATGTATTCCGAATGCCATTAGGAATTAAATTTAGAACAGTTATCTCCCCCGGGACTGCTGATTGCGATGACAACATCGTGTCTTGGCGCGGTCTCTTGAACACGTGAGTGATTTTCCTCCGCATTCTAATTGGTTTTGGGAGCTGAGAGCTGTTCTCAAAACCCATGCAAAGACAGCGTGGGAATCCACACACCACATTTCTCTACAAGCCCATTTTTATTCAAGCCAATATGACAATCTGATTGTTATCGGGGACATAAATTATGACCTAATAACACCTAAAGATCAGCCTTTGCAGAATATGTGTGATATTTTTGATTTTACCACCCGAAAAACACCGAACCAACGTTAATTGATGTGATTTTAACCAACAAACCATTATTAACTGGGAATATATGTAATTTTAATGCTGGTATCAGCGATGTACATAATTTGATATCCTTTCAATTCAAAAGCAAAATATCTGTGAGGAAACAACCATTGTTAACATATAGAAGTTTTAGAGATTTTAACATTGAACATTTTCACACTGACCTACATAATGCAGCATTAGAAGAAACTGTAAAACACACAGATGTCAACACAGCATACAAACATTTCAGTAACACACTAACAGAAATAATAAACAAACACGCCCCATTAAAACAAAGAATTAAACTAAGCACCCTTCATGAACAAAAAACTCAGACAAAAAATCTATCACAAAAAGATGCTTCACAACAAGTTCGTCTCAAACCGCACCAAACACAACTGGGAAAAATATAGAACACAGAGAAACAAAGTCACCAAACTCAGAAAACAATCAATAAAACACTACTTTATAGACAGATGCACAGAGGGCCAAAACAACCAAAACTTCTGGAAAACAATAAAACCATTCATAACAAACAAAGGCTGCCAAAACCAATATTTAACAAGTAGACATTATATTATAAGAAAAGGGTAGATCCATACAATCCCAACTCAGTGACTTCTTTGATGGTGTTTTTCATCCCTACCTCTCTGCATTCAGAGCTGGATACGGCCGATGTCAGACAGCATTATTGCGTCATAGAGGATTGGAAAATGGCACTTGACCAGAACAAGTATGTAGGCTGCATACTTATGGATCTCTCAAAAGCTTTTGACTGTCTGCCTCACAATGCAACCTCCTGCTAAAACTACAAAATGATGGACTTTCTATTTCGGCTTCAGAACTATTGTCAAATTACCTCAAAAACAGAAAACAAAATGTCAAATTAGGAAATTAGGAAAGTACTTTTCAGGAACTATACAAAGGAGTACCTCAGAGATCAATTTTAGGCCCAATTCAATATAGATATAGGTTTATTGATAAATGACATAAAAACACAAAAGCACACTTCACAAGTTTGTATATTTCATTTGCAATAAATATGCCTGAGTAAACCTATTACAACAAGAGCTGTTTCCATTTTTGTTCTCTAAAATAGAACTTCATAGCTAGTTTGCCTTGATCTATAGTAATGTGTATACATAATTTTAGCATAATAATATATATGATATTAATGTACCTACACGACCTTATCAACATCACAGAAAAATCATACACATTCAGATATCACAACACAGCAGATATTCCACATGTTAGGACTACAAAGTATGGTAAACACTCATTTCGATCTGAAGTACCTAAAATATAGAATGCCCTACCAGACCACTTCAGAACAACAACTACGCTTACACAATTTAAGACACTAATAAACAGCTGGAATGGGCCAAAATGCAATTGCAACACATGCAGACAAAACACATAGGCTCACAATACAGTTTTATACATGTTTTTAGCTAAAGCTTACCTCTACTTATGTCACCTCTCTATTAGATGGTGCTCGTCTTTTAAGATGTTTTGCTAAATATTTATTGTGTTATTGTGCATGTCTTTTATGTGTCGGTTTTAATAGCTCATTAGAACTAATGTTGTATTGTTTTAAACCATACCGACGTTAAATAAAACTTTTGATTTGATTTGATTTGATATGAAGTCTGCAAAGAGACTCAGATTCTAGCTCCGTGAGGAAATTTTGTATTTATACGGACTGGAGATAATGGAAGAGCTGCACGTGGGCGTATCATGACATATATCTACAAAGTGTATAACATAGGTTCATCACACATCCTGTTGCTTAATCTCGTGTCCCTGTGGAACAATGTCTATGAAAAAAATAGTCTAGGCCACATTCAACTAGATGTACATCAGTCTGCTGCTGTTCAAAGCCCCCCCTCCCGCACAGAGCCGTTGAAACATTTCATTGTCATTTTTTTTTGTGACCGGTGGATCCGGAATGTCCTGATTTCCGGGAAATGACACCCCAACGTGGCGTGTTCATGGGGTCCCATCATCCATTAGTACGGTTCCTATCACATGATCCTATAGGTTTTCCGAGGACGTAAAACTCCCGAACAGCAATGCAACCAACTGAATAATAAATACATATAGTCTGATCTTTGACATCGATGATCCAGTTAAACTGTGACGAAGATATTTGAATTTCCAAAATACAAGAATGTAAAGAAACGAATGCAAAAATAGTAAAATAAACCCTAACATTTTAATTATGTCGGTATATATATATTTTTTAAACTTTAGTTGTTTCTGTCAATAACATTTTACTGAGAACACGCAGACAACATTTCTTTATTTTAAAGTTAAAGTGTAAACAGAGATCTTTTTCTTAACGACCCCTTATAGCTTTCCTCCTAAGAATGCTACGGGTCACAAATGACCGAGGTGGACAACTGTAGTCTAGTTATTGCCTCAAATCAACCATAGGGGCACGCAGCTACTGTTAATATTGATCTTGTTTTAGGCTTTCAGTCGCTGGGTACGTTATATCCCAATACAGATTAATATTAATAGTAGTTGCGTGCCTCTGTGAATCAACCAGCTCTTCTAGTTCGTTTGCCAGATATACCACAGAGCAGGGCGTTACCATAATGATGAGTTGAATCTATCTGTTGCAATTCAGTGAGTGGTGGTTTCAGAGATTAATAAAGACTGGGGGTCCAAACAGATTCGAGGGTTTATCCAATTCTGAGTAAACCTCGCCGTATCATCCACTGCTGTTACATGTATACTTGTATGCATATATACATTTCAATACGTTTCTAAAAATAATATAAATCGCAGAACATCATTAAATTTATTTTATTTCTATATAAATAAATACCGACTTTTGCAAAACTTTCTTATGAAATAACAACATGAATGTACAATGGGCATCATAATCTCATGGTGGCTTTTCTACACTGAGACTAAACACCGTTGATCAAATATGTAATTCGTTTATAAGATAATTGAATCATAACAAAAATGCTAAGTAAGTGATAAAATAAATAACAACAAGGAATCTTGAAAAAAGACAAAGAGACTCCAAGATCCGGTGCAAATAAGTGTCATTTCTTGACAAATTCCTATGAAAATTAGTTGTGCCTTTTATCTTGACCTTTCGCACTATATGACCTAAATTGTCGATGGGCCGTAAAACAGAACGAAAAAAACACTTTGCTTTTTTGAAATACGAACTCATTCGAAGCATTTTCATACATAACATTTGGTATAACGTTTTGACCAAAATCTGTTAAAAATGAAGTTGCTGGAGTGACGTCACAGCATTGATTGACGCATTCCCTTATTAAAGATGTACTGCACAAATGATATGTACAGCTGAAACTAATTCGTTTCAATCCTCTCTACGTGATATCAGTGCGAACGAAATGTGAGTCTTCATGTTTCTTCGTTTTCAACCATTGGAGAGAGGTTTGATTGATTTTAAACCCTCGATACTTGTCATAACTCAACTCGACTGAACTCAGTACATGTTCATGGAGTGAGTCATCAAAATCAAACTAAGTTCTTTCTTCAAAGGTGAACGTAATAGGTCGGTCCAGTGTCTGAATTATTTGGAATTTTAGGCCCAATTCGTCTGTTGGAGTTGTGATCTTGAACCTTTTCAGCAACTTAGCCATCATCACGTACATATCTTGTTCCGCTATTCGTCGACCTTTCAAAATAAAATATACATAGTTAAAAATCATGTCAGTCTTGTTTCGACGAACTCGTCAAGTAAAGAAAACTTGTATGAACAAAATATGAATCTTTTTGTCGATACAAAAGGTACTAACGGGAACTAAGGAAATACTAAAATGAAAGGACAGCTCACAACAGATACCAAGGAGACACCAAGAATACACCAATGAGACACCAATGAGACACCAAGGATACACCAAGGATACACCAATGAGACACCAAGGAGACACCAATGAGACACCAATGAGACACCAAGGAGACACCAAGGAGACACCAATGAGACACCAATGAGACACCAAGGATACACCAAGGAGACACCAAGGAGACACCAATGAGACACCAATGAGACACCAAGGAGACACCAAGGAGACACCAAAGCAAAAATGTGAAAAAAAACCCAATCGGGGATCAATGCAATGAGATACAAAAACAAAGAGACACCAGAACAAAACGAAAGAGAAAAAACCCAGCAAACAAGGATTCACAAAAAAATTAAAATTAAAACAACATCAGGGACCAAGAGGACATTACAAATGAACCAACAGAGACACCAAAGCAAAAGGAAAAGAACGACAGGAACCATGGAGACACTAAAGCAAAAGAAAAAGGACGACAGGAACCATGGAGACACCAAAGCAAAAGGAAAAGAATGACAGGAACCATGGAGACACCAAAGAAAAAGGAAAAGAACGACAGGAACCATGAAGACAATAACAAATGAACCAACAGAGCCACCAAAGCAAAAGGAAAAGAACATCAGGAACCATGGAGACACCAAAACAAAAGAAAAAGAACGACAGGAACCATGGAGACACTAAAGCAAAAGAAAAAGGACGACAGGAACCATGGAGACACCAAAGAAAAAGGAAAAGAACGACAGGAACCATGAAGACAATAACAAATGAACCAACAGAGCCACCAAAGCAAAAGGAAAAGAACAACAGGAACCATGGAGACACCAAAGAAAAAGGAAAAGAACGACAGGAACCATGGAAACGCAAAAGCAAAAGGAAAAGAACGACAGGAACCATGAAGACAATAACAAATGAACCAACAGAGCCACCAAAGCAAAAGGAAAAGAACAACAGGAACCATGGAGACACCAAAGTAAAAGGAAAAGAACGACAGGAACCTTGGAGACACTAAAACAAAAGGAAAAGAACGACAGGAACCATGAAGACAATAACAAATGAACCAACAGAGGCACCAAAGCAAAAGGAAAAGAACAACAGGAACCATGGAGACACCAAAGAAAAAGGAAAAGAACGACAGGAACCATGAAGACAATAACAAATGAACCAACAGAGACACCAAAACAAAAGAAAAAGAACGACAGGAACCACAGAGACAATAACAAATGAACCAACAGAGGCACCAAAGCAAAAGGAAAAGAACAACAGGAACCATGGAGACACCAAAAGAAAAGGAAAAGAACGACAGGAATCACAGAGACAATAACAAATGAACCAACAGAGACACCAAAGCAAAAGGAAAAGAACGACGGAAACCATGGAGACACCAAAACAAAAGGAAAAGAACGACAGGAACCACAGAGACAATAACAAATGAACCAACAGAGACACCAAAACAAAAGGAAAAGAACGACAGGAACCTTGGAGACACTAAAACAAAAGGAAAAGAACGACAGGAACCACGGAGACAATAACAAATGAACCAAAAGAGACACCAAAACAAAAGAAAAAGAACGACAGGAACCATGGAGACACCAAAGCAAAAGGAAAAGAACGACAGGAACCATGAAGACAATAACAAATGAACCAACAGAGACAACAAAGCAAAAGGAAAAGAACGACAGGAACCTTCGAGACACTAAAACAAAAGGAAAAGAACGACAGGAACCATGGAGACACCAAGCAAAAGGAAAAGAACGACAGGAACCACAGAGACATAACAAATTAACCAACAGCGTCGCCAAAACAAAAGGAAAAGAACGACAGGAACCATGAAAACAATAACAAATGAACCAACAGAGACAACAAAGCAAAAGGAAAAGAACGACAGGAACCATGAAAACAATAACAAATGAACCAACAGAGACAACAAAGCAAAAGGAAAAGAACGACGGAAACCATGGCGACACCAAAACAAAAGGAAAAGAACGACAGGAACCACAGAGACATAACAAATGAACCAACAGCGTCGCCAAAACAAAAGGAAAAGAACGACAGAAACCATGGAGACACTAAAACAAAAGGAAAAGAACGACAGGAACCACGGAGACAATAACAAATGAACCAACAGAGACACCAAAGCAAAAAAAAAGAACGACAGGAACCATGGAGTCACCAAAGCAAAAGGAAAAGAACGACAGAAACCACGGAGACACCAAAGCAAAAGGAATAGAACGACAGGAACCATGTAGACACCAAAGCAAAAGGAAAAGAACGACAGAAACCATGGAGACACCAAAGCAAAAGGAAAAGAACTACAGGAACCATGGAGATACCAAAGCAAAAGGAATAGAACGACAGGAACCATGTAGACAATAACAAAAATCAAACTAAAATAAAGCGAACCAAAAACAAATAGAAATACAACGAAAGAAACCAAGGAGAAATAAAAAATAAAAAAGAACCAAAGGAGACACCAGGGCAAAAGGTAAAGAAAGACTGAAACCATGGAGACACCTAAACAAAAGGTAAGAGCACAGCGGAAACCAGGGAGAAAGCTACACCAAAACAAGAGGAAGGACTACAACTGAAACCTAGGAAACAGCAGAACAAAGAAAAAGAACAATAGAAACCGAAGAGATTCCATAAACAAAATGAAAGTCAACATAAACTCAAAGCCAAACCAAGTAGTCCGGAAAGATAAGATCTTCCTAAACCAAATGCAATACTTGTCATGATAACTTCTTTATAAAATATGTCGTTCAATAACGATCTGAGGACTAATGAACACGTCATTTGTAGATAATCATAATAGATACTGCAATATCGTGCTTAAAATGCAGTCATGGTGCCGACTGCAACATTGCTTCTGCGTAGAGTTGAACCATTCCAGAAGAAAAAACTAACTGCGTTATTATAATGGGTAAATGATATATTTGAAAATAAAAAACTAGACTCTGGAGTAATAAAATCTATTCCCTGTAACGAGATCGGGTTATCTCAGTCGAGGGTTAAGATTCTGAAACAAAATGTTACAGAATCTTAGCCCGAAACTGAGATTAGCGAATCCATAAGTGGCGATGTTTGTCTGTTACCACAGTAATAAGGAAAGATACAATTATGAATTTAACCTAATCACATGTGTGATATAGTTGGTTGGTAAAGTGACTAGTTTTGTCATACTGTAGGCACAGGTACTAGGTTCGTCTGTCAATACACACATACTATAAGCTTTAGTATGAGTGTATTGACATACAAGGCTAGTACATGTGCTGTAGATAAACACCAGTAAGGAGACCTTTATCGTTATCCTATAAGTAAATTCCACAAAGTTTGATAGTGAATTGGCCATTGGTGGCATACTGTAAGTCATTAAGTTTGCTGGTAGAAAAACTAATAGACCTCACTGAAAATGACATATCATGCTGTGTTCCCGTAACATATAAACATATAGAACCAATATAGTGATTCAAACCCGTTCAGTGTGAATACTCATTGATTTGACTTTTGCCTAATATAATTATAAAACGCAATTGTATCAGCCAAATGTTACCTCCGATATAAAATTGTATCAGTGACTATTTATGAAAGCCCTAAAGATTGATTTGTACCTATGCACATCCTCGGTCCGTGACTAAAGGGTATGACTATGAAGGGATGGTGATTTCTGAAATGGCTGCTACCCCTTAACCAGCGCTCCGGTCGGAACTCTGTTGGATCATCGAAATACTGAGGAGACATCTGGTGTACGAAGGAACATATCTCTATGACGGTCTGTTGGAAATTTAAAAAAAAGTTTTAAAAATGCATATTTGCATGATGATATTTTTTTTCATTTTTTTTCATTAGTACTTGTCCTTCTATTGTTCTCTAATTGTTCCTCTATTTTAACAAAACTTAATCTGACAACATAATTAAAGGAGTAAACTTAAATCTGCCAGAAATGAGGACAAAACAACAACATCTGACAATAACTTCTCTTTTCTTTGTAGACTATATTTGAAGATGCATGCTTCAGCTGTTTAAGTACATACAGGCTGCATACGATACTTAAATGCTGTATACGATACTTACAGGCTGTATACGATACTTAAATGCTGTATACGATACTTAAATGCTGTATAAGATACTTAAATGCTGTATAAGATACTAAAATGCTGTATATTATACTTAAAAGCTGTATACGATACTTAAATGCTATATAAGATACTCAAATGCTGTATATATACATGCAAACTATAAACAATACTGAACACGCACAGCATATGCAATACCTGTTTATTCCGATAATCTGTATCATAAATAATAAGATATATTTGCCTTAAATTTATGTAATAATCACAAGAAATACACCGACAAAAGCAACATTTAGGATTTGTATATCAATACCGAAAGTAACCAAAAAAGGATTATTTTGTTTACTACACAGCATCGTCATTTTTTCCCATTTATGACTCATCAGTGTAACTGAAGCTATAAAAAGAGGGAAATGTTAAGTGTAACATGTTGCGAAACATATGTTGACAAATAGCGTACGTGAAAAGATACCTTTAAAACTCCCTTTAACGTTTCAAATTTCTAATTGTTGGATACAGCAGTTAATTTATACAAACTATTATGTCATGTAAACCGTTACAAAATAAATTCTATCTACAGGGAAACGGCCATCGCCACGGACTGATGAAGTAAAATAATCACTGCAAATGTGAAGAATGAAACTTCTAATGGAAATTTATGTATATATTCATTTGAACAACCGTGCATCCTACATGTTTTCATGATATGTATACGTGGGTATTGTAATGCTTGGTGAATATATATGTATAAATATTAATGTTGGTTGTATAGACAGCTATTCAGCCAAGACGTTACCTTTATAACTACTGATATATAAGTAACAATGAATCTATATCACCGACGATTGTGTATGGTCAGTGAACATCGTGAGAAAGGACATAAAGTGCGATAGGATTAGTCCACCACAAGGCACGTAAATAAACAGTCTCACCCCAGCTGGTATCTGGAATCCTCCAACAGCAATATTCTTATCCACTATCCTTTTAATGTCCAGGTTTAAAGGGTACAGTCTGTCAAAGGAAATATAGCACAGGACTAGTGTTATGTTTACAGTCATACCGCGTTCTATTGCTACTATTTGTCTGGGTAAATTGGGGGAAACTTATAAAAGGAATTCCCAAAGAAAAAGATAAAATAACTTGCAATATGTTACCTGTAAGTTAAGTGACAAATGGAGGCAGGGAGAGTATATGGATATTGTAATGTATGTAACTGTTGTAGTTGAAGTAATATACAGGCCATATGCCAACTAAGAATAGTAATAAATATTGGAGTTTTATTTTCTATATGTCGGATCTATATACAATAAATGTAACGTACTAACATAATGTAATATTGGAAAAAGTGGAATAAAATTGAGTTCGTGGGCTCTCTTCATAAGTCATTGCTATACAATTTATATCAACCATTTATTTCTCTAGAGATCCCACGAGACTTCAAATGGAAAGTAAAAATTGAAATAAACCCCCAAAACAAACGAATACCATTACCAACAACACATGTTAGCCAGTATTCAAGCAAGTGTTTGATATTAAAAAGTGAATTGCTGATCTCATATAATATAATAATATAACATAATAATATAATATAATATAATAATATAATATAATATAATATAATAATAAAATATAATGATATAATATATCAGCGAATGGACAGAAACAAACCATTAGAATATAGCAATTTACCTAAAGGATTCCTTGAAACATGCCTTTATATATGGCATCTTGTTTAAAACGTCCTGGGTTATGTAGCCATCTTCAGGAACATGCTGATGTACTTCCTCAAATGCCTTTTGCTGGGCTTGTGGATTCTTTGCGAGGCAGTGCAATGCCAGTAGAAGTGCCGGTACCGTCTGTAAGATACAGAACACACTAATTTAGTCCTTGGTTTTATGTAACCACCCTACATTCCTAATAAGTACAATAACTGTCTATATTAAATATTCTTTATCATATGTTTACTCAGAATATGAGTGTTTTTGCATATTTGATAACTTCTGACCACTCCTGATACCACTTCCGGTCACCCGTGTGATAAGTTTCTCGTTATGCACCCCCATGCGATAACAATTCTCGTAATGCACCCCCTGTTCGGAACACCTCTACTTCTGTATTGGATATGGGAAGCGCCCGAAGCGTTCCGAGATTTGCGCTGTCAGTGGTTTTTTGCTTAGACAGTGTGTTGAGCAGACGCCAACAAACAAAATGTCAACAAACCAGGGAGAGGAAATACTTAATTCTCTAGCGTCTAGAATACTTGAATTGGATGACCTCATTGATAAGGAAAATGCGGAGAAGAGTGCAAGGTTCGGTTGTGACGAGGACACGGAGAACTTCGTCAAAAGTATGAAAAACACAAGCACTCACAGAAAGAAAAGGAGAGTGAATGTCATAAGACATAACGGACTCGGATAGTGAATAAGTCATGGCGTTTCATCTGCAATGAATACTTTAGTAGTAGTCGGACTAATAATTACTGAAAGCAGCCATTTGAAAGGATATTTATTCAGAATTGACTGAATATCATCTTGTAATAATCTGTTTCAGTTGACATTGTTGATTAAATTATCTAATTGTTTTTCCTGTTGACTTGATTTTTTGTTACTTGAACATATGATAAAAAGTTTATAATATGACCATTTTGATATCATATCCCTTATCAGCCCTCGGTCCCGATATCAGCCCTCGGGGCCTTTGTACCATTTGCTATAACGTTAACATTAATTTCTATAAGGCCTAGTTTTTATACGTCTGCCTCATTATCGCTAAACTCTTTTCTAACGATAACCGTTGCTGGACAATAACGAAGTGTTTCTATACTGAACTCAATACTCTAGTATTATTGTCCAATATATCCATCAAATTCACGCATACTTATATTAAACCTTCTTGAACTATTACCATTGTGAAAATGATACATGTATTATTTTCATCTGAAGATCCATCTGCTGCCCCAGTTGCAACACTTTGGAACAACTTTAACGTTACCTATCTTTCCTTTTGCGTTCTTTTTTTTTTATCTACTTTCTGTTTCAGGCGGTGTCTCCCCAGACACCCGTCCTTATATGACTCTGGCTGTTTTGAGGACGTTAAACTCCAAACAAACAAAAATCACCAAGTTCTGTGATGATGAGAACTGCTTCTGAAGGCTTCCATTAAATATTTGTGATGATAATAAATGAAGAAAGAGTTAGAAAGGGAAAATAGGATAAATCACTATAGGATAAACAACACTTACCGCATTGAGTCCATCTGCGAACACTGTGAGGGCAGTGATGATCAGGTCTTTGTTGTTGAGATTAGAACTGGACAGCAGGTAGGACAGGAATACAAACTTCCCTTCTACCAGTTCTCCATTGTCTACCAGATTCTTGATATGAGATACTGTCGTGTTTATGAGATTCCTGCCATCGCTTCGTAATACGAGAATAATGAGGCGTGAGAGTGCAAAAAGTTTTGAACGGAATAGCATGTTGTACAATGTAGTTTTTCCTCCAATTGTGAGCAAATAACATTGCTATTCAGTACATATCTCACCAAAACGTTATTTGCTACAAAATTTGAATTTCTAATTTTAAATGGGGTTTAATTTATATAAATGCTGTGCATGTCGAAAATGATTGATTTTCAATGTCGTTGCTAGACAAACACAAATAACTAAAGAAAATAAGTAAATACCAGACTGAGACTTCAAGTGGTGGTACAAAACAAATGCGTCATCGCTACGATCATTAAGACTTCCTTTTCACCATAAATGTACACTACACAGGTGACGTATATTTTGATGAATAAATTAGAAATAAGAAAATGAGAAAAACAATTTCGGTCAAATTGAAATATGTACGTCCTTTAAGATATTTGTTAGACTCTGGTAGACGACAGAGGCTGATTCCTACCTGTAAAAGTAATCCTCTGCTGCGAAATGTTTTTTTGACAGCTTTCTATATGTTATGAAATCCCAAGGAAGTACAAACATAAGTTTTGTGGAAAATTCAAATATGTCTAGGTTTGCCTGGATCATTCTCTGCGAATGCGAATCGAATCCCTCTTTCAGTGCTCCAAGTCTTTTCTCAAAACAAATCATTCCAGCAGCTGTAGTAAAAAGGACAGCCATGTCTTATGTAACACATGTACGAGTAATATATTCGGTTATCTCGACAAACGCATTGAATACACAATAAAAACGTGTATGTCTGAACTTGTCTTAACTTGTTTTCTATTTACACATGCAAATAGCTTATTTATGAGCTATAAATAAAAAATTCCGTTGAGATATGTTGTTAGTCATGTTCAATGAATATCACTTAATCTTCTATTAATGTAATATTCTTTATCTTTCAATCTAATAATCATGGACAATTTACTCTAGTGTCTTCAGGACCCATTTTGTCTACTTTATTTTAAATAAATACTACCAAATTATTTCTTCTGTTCAGTATGTATTTTCGACGTATATGTAGTCTTTATTAGCTAGATATTGACCCTATATCAGGAATACAATAGAAGTTGCTATGGTCACGGTTCACTGTTGTAGCCAGACTCGTCAATTTGGTGCGTTAAAAGGTTTGAAGACCCATTTCCCCTTTCCACTGAAAAGTACAGTAAAATAGAGTAAAACCTCGATAGGATGCCCCTCGTTTTATTTGCCACCTCGCTTTCCGCCAACCAATTTCAGGGTCCCTCCTTTCTTACATTTTAAAAATGATTTTGTGCATTTCCTTAATTTTTCGCCAAACCAATTTATTATGCCATCATTTCTCTGAACAAAAAATGGTACAGTATAACAAGGTGCTAAAACATGCTGATTTATTTCTAGTAATTTGTCATTCCTGTGATGGTATATAGAAGCTCGTGTTTTTTAGTTTTTTTTTTAAAGACGACAGAAATGGCCTCACTTTCCAAATTCCATCTTCCCGCCAAATAGTTGAAATGAGCGATATTTCCCTCATTATCCTTTCTGATACATATTTCGTCAATGACGTCATCAGCTACCTCGTTCACAAACGGAAGGAACTGAGCTACATTATGGGGCCGCATCATCACCGTCTGGATGGCTTTCCGCATAGTATTCCACTCCTGACCGTTTCTGTACAACAACAAATATCCCTAATCTATATACTGTATATATATATTTATATACATGTAGCGTATCCATGTCAAACAATAGAGAAATGCAAAATTTGTGGTTTAATTTGAGCTTAAGGTAGAAAACAAAAAATATGAATGAAAATGACGCCCGATACACATCTAAAGCAGACATGATCTAAAATCGATAAAAAATAAAAGGTAGCGTGTACATTACGGAGAACATAACAATTGATAATGCTGAAGTTAGTTTACTGTAACGTATTCTTAACGGAAAGTATACAGTAGTATATGTCATTGGGGTGACTGGGTACATTACTAACCTCACATCCCTGGTATGGGTTCCATTAGAAGGTACCAGTTCTATTCTGTTATTAACTAGTAGCCCCCTTTGGTAACTGTGTTTTATAATATTAATTAATTATGTTATAAATGCAGCAATGACAAGAAAATGTCCTAAATTAAGTTACGAGGCTTATTCCCCAAAAATGTTACGGACGTACAATACAAATGCAAATAAGTGTCTTCACTATGGTCAACATGCTATAATTTTGTAAAGAAAACCACAAATAAATCTTCCAGGCATCACCGCAAGTATACCAGTGCCGGATCCAGGGACCTATCTGGGTTTTCCCCCCAAAATTCCCGGGGGGGGTGGGGGGGGGTTTCCATGTAGAGAAAAAATGAGGAAAATGGTGAAAATACATGANGGTGGGGTTGAGGTTTGGGGGGTTGGGGGTGTCTTGAAGCCCCCCCGCCCAAAAAAAACCCCCACACCCCTCTGGATCCGCCACTGTATACGGATTGCACACGTTATGTAAACGTACATATTTCCCAGTCCAGGAGACATATCTTTTGATTCACGGTACTTTCGGGAACTCTCCAGAATAGGGACAATATTTGGCCACACCCCCTCGTGCTGGTAGACAGCCTGGACATGGTCAGGGTCGAACAGCCTGACAGCCGTACGGTTTCCTATGGTCTCCCTGAGAACAGGTCCAAACTCTTTCCATCTAGACTCCAGCACTGCTTGGTAGTTGTCTATGTCATACTTTCTAAAAGGACCTTTCCATAATAAAATAGGATTTATGACATTTATTTGTGTTTTTGCAAAATGTCATTTCTAGCTATTTTAATATAAAAATCTTTGACATACAATTATTTCTGGTATTTCCAGTCTATCTTATGACACACAAGATACAATTTCTTAGGAACATCCTTATTCATATCAAGTAGTTTATCCATTTATATGAATTAAATGCAGCAGGAATCATAAACTGTTGGCTTACATGGCTTGGCTTGCATGATATAATACTAACGCTCTTGATTAACACGTGGGTTTTGTATATCGTTGGTAGCTGTATAGTATTCTGGATCTGTCGTTATATTATGGCATGTTAAAGTAAGAAAGATTATTACGATAGACAAAGATTTGCAACTTTTAATGTTGTCAATTATAATTTTAATATTGATACATTTTAACATAGACTTTACCACTGAACATAATTTAAACACAAAAATATGTATTACTGCCTTGAATGGAACGCAGAAGTAAAATCATATTTGTATAGAATTTTTAAAATCGTAACTTAACTGTTAGTTCGACTCTAGCCTAATCTTACGATAGGTGTACAGAATGCTAATGTCTTAAGGGGCGTTCAGATATATACAGCCTTACGAAATCAAAAGAATCATCACCTGAATTTCGTACAGGCGTATTAGTTACATAATATATAGGTAATTGTCACATACCATCTGCGTGAAACAAATTTCAAAAGGATCTTCATGTTTGTATTTACGACAGATTGCTTATAGATGACACCCAGTTTAGTTGAAGGATATACCTGTATATTGCATAAGAGTTCCGATAAATGGCAATCCGGTTGGTCCTGGGATATCACTAAATGGTTTAGCACTATCGTAATCTGTTGACAAGGTCCTGTCCACTGCTTGGGGGCTGTCAAGGGAGGTTAGATATGTGCTCCGTTTCCTTACAAAACCTGGGCGCTGGTGACTTAAGCATCCTCTCAAATGACTGATGCCATATAACAACTGTCTTTTGAAGTACGTCATACCTGCATTAGTCAAGTCTCGCATCCCGTTCCGAGTCTTGTATCACGTGAGTTTGACAATAAATCGTACGGCGAACTTGTCTTCTAGTTAAACATTTGGCTTCGTCACGCTCAGGTTCTTCCCAAATAGCAGTCCTTCTGTGTTAAAAATAGGACAGTGAAGTGACCATAGCTGGTCATTTAATAAACAACTTCGACATGTGACTTGACCCTTACCTTTACATTCCGTGTGTCAATATTTTACTAAACTATGTCGGTCATTCTCCTACACAAACTTGGTCATGAATGGTATTTAAAGTCTGCGCTGGCTAAATTAATGTTAAAGTCTCATAGAAGTACTATCTACGTCAGCGCATTTTAATAGAAAGGTGAAATCCGCATGCCTGACTCATTTATAAAGGTATTGCCTATTACTTCATTTTTTGGTGTTTATTTATTGGTTATATACATTGTGAACTGCCAACGTAGTGTAGTTGATTTTGATTCTACAACATTTCCATACCAATGCTGTTAAACTGTCCTCATTATCTTATATATGTGTGCTGTGTTTTCTAACGCGCTCATACCATTCCCTTCATTTTCCATAGATTTGGTTTCAATACGATGACAATTAATAAACCATATTTCCTCGTGATGTTATTAAGTTCATTACAAATGAACATTTCATTAAATGTGAGCTTTTATAGTAACAAAAAAATCATATTACCTGATTTGATAAAATTTATAAATGTTTATTTTTGTTTGCATGCCTTGGGTATGACAATCAATTTGCTACCATACCCTCACTGCAGGGGGGTTCTATTGTTCCTTGTTTGATGACGATGTGGTGACGTTCTGTCTCACGTGTTTTCTTTTATTAATCTAGCTGATGATTTCAATTGTGCTATACGCAGTTTTGGTCATAATGAAATAATAATGATAAAAAACCCTAACACAGACATTGTTGGTAAGTTTGATTTGTACACAATCAAGGACTAAACAAGTTTTCAATTTCTATTTGTGTTAAAAAACCCTTAGATTTTATTATTCATACCAAACTAGTGAATCTTATTCCGAAAAAACACAGATTCTTTATGACTTAAGTCATTATCATAAACAATTTCGCTTGGTTAATGTAAATCATTTTGTAAGGACCTCTGATACTTTAACAAAATTCAGACTTTCACAGAATAGCAATGCACAAAACTTGTCTACTCCAAATAAAATAAACACTTAGGTAAAAATAACTTAAATAAAAATAAATCAATGTTTTCCCCATTTCTATTTTATTAAAATAACAATACATTTACAGATTTCAACAAAACATAATGAAAATGAATGGCAGAATACTTATTAGTAAATCATTCCGAAATACAGTAAATATAGTATTATTCCCGTGGCCTTTCACATTATTTGAATATCAACTGATTAATTAACTATTATCAAAATAGGAGATTAATGCCAAACCAGACTTAAAAATCCATAAAATATATTGTTAATGTATTACGGTACACTTACATATCAACGAAGTGTCTCCATTTCCGCTTCACTTAATACTGTAACCAACTCACGTTAGAATGTATGTATAAACTATCCGATATTTTGTATACCCTTTTTATTATACTTGAAATGCCACAAGCATTCGTCATCTATGTTGTCCATGGTATTGTCAAACCCCGTCTATTGTTTAAACAATCATACATTTCTGGATATCTATAGCAAAACGCCACCACATGTTTCTCATGACCACATGTTTCCATCGCCTTTATTATTCCGACAAACTTCAGAAGAGAAATATCTTGAGGATTAACCTATATTCTTTTCAGCAAAGCCGCTTAATATGGGTACGATGATAGATTGGTGTATACTGTAAGTTTAAATGAAGTTTAAATATATACAGATGTAAAACTTTCACATGTTCTTACTGAAACAAATGTTTCAATATTTTATTTGACAATTTGTTGTTAGATATTATTCCAATCGTTCCAAATTCAAAGGATGAAATGGTTTGTATAATAATGAATATTATGAATGTCGAATATAGCAAAATATTTCATATTGTGTACATGTACAGTTTGATAAAATGGAATGTTTCCTGAGGACGAGTGTAGCGATACATCAATGCATCTCCCGAGGGTATGTACAGTTTGATGAAATGAAGTTTTTCTCTAAGGCGACGAAAGTCTGATAAATTACGGTATTTATTGAGGGACTGCACACTTCGATGACGATAGAATATTTCAAGAGGAGAGGACAATTTAACATAGAAAGACGTTTTCCGTGGACGCATACAGTTAAATATAGTAACCCATTTCTGACGACAAAGCATTTCCCGAAGGCATGTACAGTTTGACAAAGTAAAGAATATTTCAAGGACATAGGCAGTTTGATAAGTGGAGTATTTTCCCCGAGAGCATGTGCATTTTGTGATAAAATTAAGCATTTTTCGAGGTCGTGGACAGTTTAATTAAGTTCTACATATGTTGCTAATATAAATGCTTTAAATGTTGCACATCTGCTGTATCTATGGTGATGGTTACAGCTGTGATGACTGAGTTGACTGTTTAATAAATAATACCTATAGTGATATGATCACTGCAGCACATGATATCTATAAAGCACTACATACATTGACATTAGGGACGTAACTGTACTCACGAATGAAAACTGATTCGGTGGTGATAAAAACTAGATCATATTCATCTGACATTATTTGACTGGGGTATTACCCACTGAAGTTGCATTATCGAGCGGTTATATAGTTGTTGTGACGTCTACCACAGAAACAACATTATCCCGGCGGTCTTATAGTTATTGTGACGTCAGACACAGAAGTGGTATTATCCGCAAGACTCATACTTGTTGTGACGTCAGCTACAGAAGTGGCATGATATGCCTGTCGTATAGTTGCTGTGACGTCAGCTACAGAAGTGATAGCCAGTGGTATTATCTGCCAGTCTTATTAATGTTGTGACGTCAGCTACAGTAGTGGCATGATCTGCCTGTCTTATAGTTGTTTTGATGTTGGCATCAACAGTGGTATTATCTGCCTGTCTTATAGTTGTTGTGACTTCAGCTACAGAAGTGTTGTTATCTGACAGTCTTATAAATGTTGTGACGTCAGCTACATAAGTGGTATTATCTGGCAGTCTTATGATTGTTGAGACGTCTGCTAGAGAAGTCTTATTATCCGGAGATCTTATAGATGTTGTGACTTCTGCTACGGAACTTATCCGGCGGTCTTGACGTTCGAAATGCCGACTGGGGGATTTGAAGATTTTGCAAATGGTCTGAGGCTTGGAGTACCAATCGGACTATTGGTAGAACTAACAAAAGGGTTGACATTTGGAGTACCTGTTGCACTCTTTATAGTACTCACAAAATGTGTGACGCTTGGAGTACCAATCGGACTATTGGTAGAACTAACAAAAGGGTTGACATTTGGAGTACCTGTCACACTCTTGATAGTACTCACAAAAGGTGTGACGCTTGGAGTACTAATCGGACTATTGGTAGAACTAACAAAATGGTTGACATTTGGAATACCAATCTGAATCATAGCAATACTAACATCTGTGATAAGTTGATCCCTAACGAATTTCTGACAAACGAATCGAGCCAATGGCGCAATTTCGTGTATCCAGTGATAAGTGTAGGACTTGTCCAGAATAAGCCTGCTGTTTGCTGTAAGACTGTCAACAGCGATTGGCTTAAGCAAGTCGGTCATGTCGATGTGTGTCCAGTCGTCAAACTGCCACTGTGATACTGCCGTGTTGTAGTTACTCTGAACGAAATATCGTTGATGTACTGAATAAAAAAAATGGAAAGCAATTATCGACATTTCCAGTCTGACATAAATTAAAACTTTTGTATAAATACTTATGTAACAATGATAACATTTTAGCTGATTGTAAACGAACATCTTTTCCTTCTAAAATGCTCAAATACGAACATTATTTATATGAAGTTAGGAAATGCAAGGAGATACAGTGTTCTCCAAAAGTAGTTATTCCAATTTTAACATCTCTATTGATGCCACTATTTTTAAAACTTTTTAAAAATTCATATATGAATCCAGTCTTCATTTACGATAGGAATAGGTGTTAAGAGTTTGAAAATGCTTTAGGTAGGGATGATCTATCAGCACAAGAGTTTTAATTTAGAACAAGAAATGATTCAAACAAAAATAACACTTTTTATGTTTTCATGACAACGATAGTAGTTTTTTTTTATCAACAATAACAATATTATGCTTTAGTTAATCAATATCATATATCATTGTATACAGGTCTTACTCAGATTTGAACGTAGAAAGGTCAAAACAGGAAGATTGTCAAGCCGCAATAGGTAGGCTCTGTCTTCCAGACACTTGGATTGGGCGTCATTGTAATCGGTGAAAATGTTATACATTTTGAAACAGAAATTCAAGGGAGGGTGATAAATATATCTGTAACTGGCATCACACACATCTACAAAGATAATAAAATGAAGCGGATGATAAATATGTATTTCATAGACTGTTGTATATGACTTTAGTAATGATTCCTGGTCTGGGTTGTCTATTGTCAACTATTTAGAATATTAATAATCGATTTAAATGGATTTCTGAACTGTGTGAGAAAGGACGTGCGTCAGAAGATGACAGGATATTACCAATGGAGGATTAATATATAAAGTGAATTAACCGAACCACATATCCATACTAAACACAATCATACATATTATCCCGCCTCTGACAAAAATGTAGCAATTTCATTGGCTGGCGCGAACCTCATACAAACCCGTATTATGCTACCTGCAGGGGGTATATTTTCCGTATTACCCCTCTGTGGAGCCTCATTATCGTGACGTGGCGGCGAGGTTTGCTTCAAGAAACGATGATGAAATCAAGATAATTAGGACGGATCTATCTTCTCGCAACACACAAAAAAGCAACAAGAGATCGGCAACAACACTAAAAGCCTACTTAACGGAGAAATAGCAACCATCCAATTTCGAAAAGTTCGACAAAGTCGTACTAAATGAGACGCTGTCCCACTTTTACATGGACCTCCGGAAACCGGACGGGGAAATGTACAAGGCAACCAGTGTGGCACATTTCTGATGAAATAAATAAAAAGTCATCGGCGGGATAAATTCGCCTCGCCCAATACAGGTTTTTTCACGGACCCCATATATTTCCGTATAACCCCTGCAAGTAACTATGTAACTAATAATATAAATTAATTTACAAATGTAAAACTTATGTGAACAGATTCTTAAAAACATCTTAGGTTTATTCATTTTATAACTATATCTGTACATTTGGCTTTGTCTTGGCAAAAATAGTTCCAATCAGCCATAAAAAAACAGGTGTGCACGGAACAAAATTATTCTAAAGTACAGTCAATTATGTTGATAGAAGCGCCTCGCCCAATACAGGTTTTTCCATATATATCCGTTTACCCCCTGCAAGTGATTATGTGACTAATAATATAAATTAATTTACAAATGTATAACTTTAGTGAACAGATTCTTAAAAACATCTTAGGTTTATTCATTTTATAACTATATCTGTACATTTGGCTTTGTCTTGGCAAAAATAGTTCCAATCAGCCATAAAAAAACAGGTGTGCACGGAACAAAATTATTCTAAAGTACAGTCAATTATGTTGATAGAGGACAACATGAGCAAATGTCAGCAATGAAGCCATGGCGAACTTGAAATACATAGTATACTCTGTAGTGTTGAGTATTGCATCAAGCCTAAAACCATTACACAAAATGAATAATACAAACCATGCATCATGTTGTAGCACTGCGTTCCTTTTCTAGACTGACCAGTCGCTCTTGCGGACACTAGAATGGCGTGTAGCCAACAAAGGCGCTCACTCCTAGAGAAGGAGAACGACAAACACTGCCCGTTGGAACTGCACTGGGTCATGCAATTTATCACAGAAACTGAGGGTATGTTTTCTAGTGCATGTATGTCACACAGCGCCTCATTTAAAACAGGCTCGGAATGAAACGCATGAAAAGCATCTTGCCCTCTAGAAATATCTATAAAGAACAACATGAAAATTGCTGCTGCACACATAGATCGGGTCGAAATTATCCTGTCTTCACGGTGTCGTCCATTTAGTGATCTCGAATGAACTGTCTGCATTGTTCCTACTAAATGGACAGCAACTGGAGTCGTTTCAAAGCTTGGTACCAAACAATGTGTCTTTCGCCGAGTGTTGTGTACGGGCCAGGCAAGATATAAGATATGTGTCATTCGATTGTCCTAAAATAATGATAATTACCAACCAGCACTCCATTACTGGGACATGATTGTAAAATCAGGAAACAATAAAAGCCAGTAACCCGGATACGGTAAGTAAATATTACATGGGTTTGAAGGAAGCGACGTTAATAAATGTGATCGGGTGGGTGAGAGCACTTTTAACTTGTCCTGGAGAGTTCCAGTTAAGAGGACCCTGTTGTAATATACAAAGACATACAATTTCAAACTGATGAACTTAAACATATCTTTTTCTAATCAAATCGTATTATGAGGATTTTTTTAGGATATCTTCTAACATTATAAATATATACAAAACAAAGCGCCAATTCAAATCTCAAGAATTATGCTGTTTGTTCTGCCATTTTCATTATTTGTGCATCTTTTCAATATTAGAGAAACAAAGATATCAAATTAAGTATTTATCTAAAGTAACTCGCAGGTTTAGATATAACTCTTGGGTTTCACACTTTTATTTTGGATTGATTAATTAACAGGCTTAAGAACGTACTTCGAAATTGTTGATGGTGGTGGGACGAACTATGACACTTATAGATATGTACAAATGTAATGTAATATTTGTGATTGTGATATTTGTAGTGGTTTGTACAATGTATCTGACAAACTGTATGCTGTCTTTAAGAAATAAAGAGACATGCTTTATATTCACAACCTTTCTTTAAAAATCAATAATCATTGACAACTACGTAAATTGTACCCATTAGCCTTTACATCAGAAGTAGGAAATCATTAAAGACATGATACGTCCTGAAACATCTGTCGAGTCGAGTCGAGTGGTTCATTCCTTGATCGATATAGAAGTAAACACTCCTGATCAATGACAGTTTCCTGTCGCAATACATTATAATTGTCGGCATCCGATGATGCTAGCAAAGTGCTGGGTCTACTCTGAAATTAATACACACACTGGGTTATTTTAGCCACCTTCTAAGCACTATTTTGATACATATGTGTAGGGTAAACTTTGAAATAAGTAAACATGATGTGGATGCATTGTAAATACATCTGATATTAAATAACAGTTGTGTTGAGAATACTTTGTTGTACATGCAGACACTCGGCCAGGGTGTTAGGTCTAATCTATAGTAAAACCCTCTTTATGAGTGATTTTTAAACATAAATAACAGATGTGTAGGATAAACCCGGTAAGCAAAACACACATTCTGGGTAATTGCAAACATTGTATGATATGATACATGAAAGCTGTGTGGTGTTTACTTTGTTGTACATATAGACACTCAGCCTATAAGAGTATATAGAGCGTGTGTTTACAAATATAAATATTTAATAATTGTCAGATGAACATAAAGGGACGCTACCAATTGAATACTAGTTTTAGATATCTTATCAGTGTGAAATTTATAAATTAATCTTAACAAATCTATTTAGAAGTTTTAATAATATAAGATGGGAAATGTGTCGGTTAGCAAAAATAATTATCGTTTTGTAAAAATATTGAATCAGGCTCAGTGTTAAATCTTAACCACACAGTTATGTATGTGTTTGTTTGCTGACATTGTGAGTTTTGTTTGATATAGGTAGTTTGACACGTTGCACTAAGGGAGTAGATTTGACTTTTATTAGGATACAGTTAAGATAAAAAAAAGAAGCTTCGCTGTACTGTATTTATATATAGTATAAATTAATGTATTACATGTTTATCGGTGAAATACCCGGATTTGTTTATTAAATGAAGGATAACTTTCATATGTTGTACTAAGGATTTTTTTGACTATTATATGAATACAGTAAAGATAAAAGATAAAGTTAAGGTATTTGTATTAAATTCAATTTTGATAAATTTATTACATGTTTACCGATGAAGTATCCGGATTCATTCATGTAATAAAAGTGTAATTTTAATTGCAGAAGAAAAAACGAAACGAAATTGCTCAATATGCATACAATTTCAGGGTAGACCCAACAACTTTTAGTCGGAGCAAAATAAATACAGTGTACAAAACAATGAACAAATTAACAACTTATTAAAAAATCATGAAACAAGCTCTCTTGGCATTTTCCTTGATATTGTATTGAGTGTTTAAATTATATATATATATATGTACTGTAAACGCGTTAGAGTGGCTTATTCTAGCTAGATAGGCTGCTATATTAAATGTTGTATTCAATTATTATTATTTGTAGTATGATGACGTCATAGATGTTCGATGTTATAAACAGAGGTTCCGCCCCACAAGGTAAAGATATTTTGGTATCATGAAAAGCACTCCTGCTGTTTGAAATATGTTTTTTTTTTAAGTTTAAAAATGTAATACACTGAATATGGTTTGTTTTGATTCCGTTTAACATAATTTTTATATTACTTACTCGACGCTTGAAAAATATATGTTCCAATGAATAGTTAAAGTCGTGTTGATGCACTCGTGACAATGTTTAAGTAATTCTGCCACATTCGTGAAATATAAATGGTATTCAAAGGGAAATTGTTCCTCTGTAAAGAAAATACTCTGATGTCCATTGTGTGTTTGAGTTTGTGTCCATATGGACTGAGGTCATGAAATTAATTGTTTCCGGGTATTCTCGAAAAAAATCCCTTAGAAACAGAGGTATTTAAAAACATGTGCTATGCCTCTTAAAACTTGGAATTTGTGTAAAAGTTTGTAGTTGTAAGCAAAATTTATTGATTTCTGCTGATTTTCCTGTGTTATAAATTCATGGTTTAAAGTTTGTGTTCATGTATTTTTTGAGTTAACAGGTAAAGGACATGTACATCTGTTCAGAGACGTATATAACACATTACGTCTCTG
>NW_018404269.1:474568-477506 GCF_002113885.1 Mizuhopecten yessoensis | reverse complement strand
TCAACATTGCTCCATGCATAAATGACAACTTGGCTTGCCATACTTTGCTCCCAAGATGTTGTTCTTGGCCGGTTCGGATGGAAAGATGGATATCAAATATTGGGATTTTGTTATGAGATTAAATAGTAATTAATTGTGGTCTCATATGTTTAATATTTTGCTCAGTCGCTATCCAGATTGACCCATAATGACTCGGATGTAAAACAACAAACTCTACCCAAAGTTGTCGTCCCTTAAACTCACTTACTGTTTGTCAGTGTAAGGAACGATAACTCTGGGTAGAGTGCTGTCGTTCTATTGTCACTGTGTGAAGGAGTTTACTCGCATTTACCTCATTGCTGAATCCCACACAGAGGAGATAACTGCCGATTTTTTTAACAAACAATATTCTGCCATTATCTACTGGTTCGGCCTAATCATAGCACGGCTTTTCGATATGCGATGATCTAGTTTGTGACCTTTACCATAAATAACATGGCGCTGTCCAAAGTAACGGATGCGATTTTAGACCTTCCCGTGAGTGTGAAGGCTGTGGGCGGGGCTGTGCTCGCAGGGGCAACGCTAGCTGTTGTTTGGAGGGGTCGTTGGGCCCGTCAAACCAACAAGTATGTCTTATTTAGTTTGTACATTCGTTAAATGATATAAATAGATTCTCTAATAAACAGGTGCTGTAGTATTGTTAGCTTCATATCTCTCTACAGCTCCAGCCCTTTGACGAGTTTACCTTCATCTTAAGGTGGCTCGACCCTAGGAAATACCCGTTATTCTTATCGTATTTACGTTTCGTGTATCAGCATTTCAATACCGTTGTGTAGATTATAATAACACCTAGTAATTACTATTGATACATGTGTGCGACTATGATACGTCGCAAACACGACATCGAGACGTTACTCGGACATGTGTGTGTAGTGGACCGATATATACCTATATGACATAGATTGACCGCTAGGAAGTTACTGACTCGGAACAAGATGATTTTAAGATTTGTGTATTAAATGAAATATTTGCTAGTTTAATTAATAATGATTCTATTTCTTATTGTTGTTATATTTCCGAACAATGCCAAACCCCCCAAAACAGGACAATTGACAACAAATCAAGTTTTTTCCAAAACCCATTACCATTTATCAGAAGCCATATTATTGTGTGTAAGTTTCAGCTGATTTGGCTGACTCAGTGTGAAGCTTTGGTGGAGTGTCCTTAATGAAATATCAAATACTACATGTAGCTGAGACCGTTTTCATGGTCTCGATAAGCGACAAAACTTATCTGTCACGATGTTTCCATAATGTTTTGAGACGTTTTCAATCGAATTGATGATTGTTTCCAACAGGAAGGTATACCCTCGGGATACAATTGTTATCCATCAGATGGGACGTGGTCCTCACGTGCCCAGTCTTACGCCCTTTGCTATTAAGTTAGAGACGTACTTCCGGATGGAGGGCATTCCCTACCAGGTATGTATTCTCACGTGTTTCCCGGGACAGTTAATCAAAATTCTGTTCTCCTCAGTACATATTTTTTTTTCTTGTTGCAATAGAATATGTTTTGATATTTTACAAACATGAATAACCACGATTTCAGGGCGTGCGCTCAGTTTATACCATACAGTACCTGAAAATGATGATTCTTTATCGCTTCCGATTGTTGACATTAAAATTAAGTGTTTACCGCATACATGACCACAGATTAACCTATTTAGATGCGATAGTTTTTCTTTAACGCTAGTAAGAATGAGAAACCATAGTAGCATTAGATAATTGCTACCTACGTCAGGGGAAAACAAATCATAATTAGTGGTGTCTATTTTATTCTCCGTCGTTGTAAATTATATTTGATTGTCAAAATCTTTTTAGCCCACTAATATCAGATGATGGGCCGTTCAAAACACCCTTCGTGTGTCGTCTGTTCTTCCATCTGTCGTTAAACAATTTTAGAATTCAATGTCTGTTTTTGCTTTTTCTCAGAAAGTACTCGAAGGATATTCTTTAAACAAATAAGTTTCTTGCTTTCCGTAGTTGTTCGTATTTAATTTTGTGTTAGGATGATCGGAAAACCAAAATGGCCGAGAGACCAGAATCTTGAATATTGATAACTTAAGTTTATTAGCACTATACTCAGAAAGCATTCGAGGGATATTTCTCAAATTTTACATATAGTCTGTTTTTATGCAAATATTAGTAACACTAGTTGTGATTTCCGGCTGGAGATCGTCATACAGCTGTGATTCACGGCTGGTTGTTATCACACAAAATTAAATTTCCGGCTGGTTGTAGTCACATAAACTGTGATTTCCGTTTGGATCTAGTCACATAAACTGTGATTTCTGGATGGATATTTTCCGTCTTGTTGTAGTCACGCAAACATACACATTGCGATTTTCAGATGGAGGTATTCACACGGAGTGAAGCTGTCCGACTAAATGAATATCCGAAAGGGGGAAGCGTAACATAGCAGGTTATTGCCGCCTGGTGATATTGACATTATAGTACTTCCATTTGGCTCCTACTTTGCTAAAAATCTGTTTAAAAAAATGTATGTAATTAATTGGTAACATTGCTTTGAACTGTATATTTTGTGTTGCAGACAGAACATAGTTTGTTTAGGAAAAGTAAGAAAACTAAAAAGATACCCTTTTTGATGTACAATGATGAAGAAGTGCCAGATAGCGAGTTTATCCTGGAGTTCCTTAGTAAGGAAAAGAACTTTGACCTGCATAAGGGCCTCACAGAGGAACAGATCGGAATCGGCAGGGCTTTCCAGAGAATGACAGAGGAAAATACTTACTGGTAGGATAGCATGTTGTCATATCATAAGTAAGACTGGGACAATATAAGCTGGTAAGCTAGAATTGTGTTTTAGTATATCAAATCATAAGTTAGCATTGAACAATACCTGCTTGTTAGCTAGCAGTTAGCCTGGGACAATACATGTT